>NW_010319247.1:0-10038 GCF_000700745.2 Antrostomus carolinensis | reverse complement strand
TTACTCCTGGCATTCCCTGAACACCTGCAAATGACATGAGAGTAATCCTGCTTCCCTGCTCTGCCTCTGCCACCCCTTCCCCAGGGAAAGCTGCTCTGCAGGGATGGGTTTGGCAGAAAGATTGTTACCTAGCCTGGTAGCACTCAGTTTACAATTTGTTCAACTAAATGTCTCTTACATGGAATAAAGACTCAGTGAATCAATGTTCAGCATCCCAGGCCACCGTCTGGCCCTTGTTCAAACAATGCAAGTGGCATAATGCTGACTTACAGCAGCAGTAGATTTGGCCTGTGGTATTAACTGGGTGATAATCAGAAAAAGGAAGGGAAGGACACAAAATACACAGCTACATTAACTATAAAGTGCTGTTCCCATCAACATTACATAAGAAGTATTGAAATGTTAGAGGAGAAGGGTCAATTTATTCCTACTTAATCACAGGCAAAATATATTTACAAAAATAAATAGAGTCGTTAGCTCTAAGAACTGCTGAGTGGATAGACTGGCATTATTTACATAATGATGCTGTTATTTAGCTAATGCTGGTATATTCACTTTTAACGCACAAAGTAGTCAGCTAGTGCCCATCATTCTTATCTGCAGGCATATTGTGTTTACTGGTATTTTATTAAAAAGCCAAACACATACATGCAAACTAGTCATGCAGCTCTGGTGCAAAGCTTTTGCTTTCTATCTCCCTGACTACTCTTGAGGGTCCAAATAATTTCCTAAGGGCTATGTATTTCAAAAACTTCCTCTCCTTATTTTAGGTGCTCCCTTTCTCTGGGGTGGCTGGGCAGCCTGACCTCCTGCAAGGAGGGCTGAGTGTCTGTCTGCACACTGGATAGAGTGTCAGGGCTGCTGGACCCAAAAGTAAGCCATCGGCCCACACAGGAGGCAGCAGTTTGGAGGGGTCAGTGACCTGAGAGCAGCAGCTCCCTGGGTCACGGTCAGGGCTGCGAGCCAGCAAGAGCAGGGCTCCCTGCCAGGCTGGTCATGGAAGCGCTGCCTCAGGCCTCAAGTGGGTGTTTTCTTCTGCTTCAGAGGGTGCTGGATGCCATACTGATGCTCATTAACAAGTGACAACAGCAGCCCTGGCTCCCTGGCAGACGTTGTGCTGCCTGGAAGGGCTAACCGTGCCAAAGGCACTTCTGGAAGCAGCAGCCTGTCTGCGGGGCGCTGGCACAGCCGTGCCAGAGGGGCTCAGGCAGCAGCACAGCTCCCTCCAGCTCCTCCCTGCTCTTCCACTGGTCTGACAGTGGGACTGGGCCTTGATCCCACAGTGCAGCACCCAGCCCTCTGATCTGCTCTAAAGTATCGGAGAAGCAGATTCACAAATGAACCCACATTCCCTCTTCCTTCTCTCATGCCAGCACTTGCAGCTGGGGCCAGAGAAGGGCTGTTTGCTGCCCACTCTGAAGAGCTGGCCATGCCCCCTCCCAGCTTCCCACTTCTCCTGGCTGCAGGGTCTAGGTTTGCTCCTGGGAGCTGTGCACTGGCCTCTGGTCCGACTGATGACCATCAGCTGGGGGGAGAAAAATGAACAAAACAAATTGAAAAAAAAAAAAAGGGAAAATATTTGCAAAGTGGGAGATTTGAGGAATATAAAAGGCAACAGGCTGAACAAAGGCCCAATTCTGTGCAGAAGACAGGCACTCTCTGAATAACAAACAGTGTCGTTTAGTTACTATAGTAACTCGAGAAACACAATGAAAACAGCCACATTCCCTAATGATGAATGAGCTCTGGCTCTGAAACACTGAAATAAAGATGCAGGAGAAGCCTGCCTGGCGCAACACACCTTCCCCGAGCATCTTACCCGGTACTCCATGTCATAGCTTGGCAAGATGATGCGGCCTTCCCTCCACTCCTCCCCTTGGTCCTCTGTGATGACCCAAAGTGCCTTGTGCTCCTGGCTGGCTTCCCGCCAGACCCGCAGCATCACCCCGTTGCTGCCCCACGCCTGGTACTGGAAGACCATGCAGACAGCGCTCTGGGGCAGATAGATGGTGGGGCTGATGAGCCGGGCTCGCTGGCCTTCCCTCCTTCTGCTGCTCTGCAGCTGTAGATAATTCTTGCCATCTGTTCAAAGAGGAAAACACCATTATATTATTTTCTGCAGCCACTTGCAACAAGTGTCTCACCTCCTGGCAGGTGGCTTTGGCAGTGCTGGGCAGGCTCTCACACCCATGCCTGCAGGAGTGGGGTCACACACTGGCACCCTTCCATGTGCACAGCACATCATGCCACTGCTGCACCCTGTGCAGCCTGGGCAGGTTATTGAGGAGCACCCCCCCCCCCCCAGCCACTACTGTCTGCTAGGAGACCAGCAGCAAAACCAGAAAGGACTAAGCTGAAGATTGATATCATTAGAAGTTAAAGAGCATTATTGTCAGAAGAAGCAATGCCACGATAATGACACTGGGGAGGGTTGTGTTTATTCTGCTGGGAGCTTGCTCACTGAAAAAGCCTGAGGTGGGTTTTTCTAACTACCAGTGCTGAAAACTCATCTTGGGATGGGGATCTCAAGCTGTGTTCATCCTGCCTCTTTTCATCCCCAGCGGTTATACTCCACAATCAGAATAGCTGACAATTTTGTTTCAAGGATATGCACAACAAAATGAAAGCCGGGCTCTCAGTTTCTCTGTAATACAGCAAAACAGCCCCTAAAGCACAGCACAGAGGAAGGACGTGGTCCCAGTAAGTACGCATAGGTAACAACTGGGTAGCTGCAAACTTGAAGCTGAAATACATACAGCAGGAGATTCACTTGCTTTAATATTACATTTTAAATTATACCATGCTTTTTGTCAATCCTCAGGGAGGAGATTTGGTATGTTTGATATCCCAGGAGAAGTTAAAGGCTGAGACTGGAATTGAAGATACTTGATTTGAATACCAATAGCAGCAAAAGCCCCTGGATACAAATCCCCAGGTATGGCTGATTTGGTCTCGAATCAGTGGTTTCCAGCTCTCTCTGATGAGAAACCTCCTCAAGGAGTTTCCCATTTACAGCTTGGATGCCTGAAGTCCCTTAGCATAGACTGAAAGCCAAGTGTGTAGCTCATCTGATCCTTACCTGCCCCCTCCCATCATGACCAAGGCAGGACAGAGTCCCTTGGGTTGCCCCGACTGCCATGCCCACAGTACAAGGTGACACAGACAGGCCAACAACAGATATGGCTGTGTTTCATTCAACAGAGGGATGAACACACTTGCTCCTGCTACACAGTACTCAAGCGTTACTGGTGCTTCATGCCAGCATGTGCGAGCTCTCCTGAAGCCCAGAGGGGTTACCTCTGCCCCAAGACCACACCTAAGGGTCTGTCACTTCCTTTCCCCACACCTTAGCCTGCTGCACTTGACAGGCAAAGCTCTGAGCAGCAGCCTGCCTCCAGCTTGCCCTGCTCCCTCTGTAGCTTCAGTGTCCACAGCAATGGCAGAAGAGCAGCGTCTGCACTGAAAATGTTTGCAAAGAGCACCCAGAACACCTCCAAAACTTTAAGCAGAGAGACCTGAACTTAACAGTGCAGTTGCCCAGCATTGAAAGACAGGTCCTACACAGAAAACAGCAGCTGACCTCGCTGCTGCTCAGCAATCCAGTGACATCCCAGCCCAAGGGAGGCGTATCAGTGGTTGCACAGCCACTGGCCCTGCCGCAAGTTTGTCACTGCCAGAGAGCTGGGTTGAAACCAACCACCATGAGCTACACAGCTTTCTAAAATGAATTTAGGACAAGAGAGCAGAAAGATTTGCCATCACTCTACTCCTGGGATGTATGATCAAAATACTGCAAAAGCGTATCCACTCCATATGAACTTTCACTGATTTTGCTGCGTGAAGGACAAATCTGTCCCTGACCGGCCACATCAAGAAAGAGCAAGATTTTGCCTGCAATATTTTCCAGCACTTATGAAATGTACTTGGGCCACTTGGCACTTTATGCCAACAAACAGTAGCAGAAAAAAAGATGAAAGCATGTTTGCCCACTCCTGCTTGAGTGAATCACTTGAAAAAGTACCATGCCGTTCTCTAATGGAGGAGTGTTCTTGTGATTTACCTTGGAGTGGTAGTGGTGGAGGAGGAGATGTGGGAGATAAACAAGTGGAGGAAGGAAAAAGAACAAGCTGTACTCCATGCCTAAGAAGTAATAAGGCATAATAAGTCATCAAGGTTTCCTGAATTAAAATCCTCTTTTTGTAATTCACTACAAGCCTCTTCAAAGGAAAAAGCAACAACAACAAGAAAAAAGCAGCAACAACAAACAAAGTGAAAGAGCATATGAGACTATGATCATACAATTATCTCACAGCTGAAATGGTCTCACAGGCGAATCCTTAATAAAAGCACCAGTCAGGCTCAAGAAGGATCAAATCCAGATCCTCAAAGTTCAGGACTGACTTTTGGCAGCCTGGTTGAGTGCAGGGATGTGAGCCACCCTTGGATCCACTCAAATCCCACAGGGGACTATGTTAATTGTGCAGCTGGACACCCCCCACGATCCGCATCCCTCACTGGGAGCCGGTAGTACCCAGTGTTATTGCCTCTGCTGCTTCAGCAAAAGAGCCTGTGTGCCTCTGAGTCATATCCTTCCCAGTAGGGATGACACCGACCTCCAATTTGTTCCCATCCCTATCAGGCTGTGAAATCAAAGAAACGCCTGAATTGCAGCCAAAAGCAATGTCCCCCCCCCACCCACACAGGTTCTTTCAGAGCCGCGGTAGCCCTCCCAAACCCTGCATCTCCTGTGCTCCCTGCCCAGCGCTTGCTGGGGCCCACAGAGCTCTCTCCAGGACCTGCTGGCAATCCCAAGGGCTGCAGGGAGGCTCAGTCTTTAGGTGATGAACCCAGCTGCTTCCCTGCAAGTGGCAGTAGGTTTGGGTACCACATGCTCCTGCTCCTGCTAACAGGAGCTTCTGGAAGGGAGAGTGGAGTGCAAGCCGACACAACTTTCTGTGTCATTTGAAGATTAAATGGCTGGATCACTCTAATGGCTAGTTGGACCTTCTGAAAAGCCCCACAAATTTGCTGAGACTGACTGAACAAGGGCACTGTGGAGCTAATTGTTGGAACAGCATGTGGGAGCCTGGTGGTTCCAGTAGTTGCTCTGTTTGATAGAGTAAATGGAAGCCTTTGGCACAGAAAGCACCTGAAAGGCTGATTTCCCCTGCTAAAACACTTGAAGGGAGTCTTGCAACAATGAGCTGATCAATTCTTCCAGGATCAGAAATGCATTTTAATCTCTTTCCCAGAACTTTGCTTTGCAGCCTCTATTCCAGCTAACACGGCAGCTACATCCCTCACCGAACTGGCACTGGTAGTTCAAAGCGTCAGCTCAAAAAAGGCAGGACAAACCTGCTCAGGCTTTTTAACCTACTGCTGTTTTTGCAACTGATGCTATGGCATAAATCTCACGGAAGATTTATAGGATCATCTGGATGTAGGAGAGCCAGAGGAGCATGAACGTGCAACCATCCCCAGCCAGACGATGGCAGAATCGCTTGTATGTGCATGGCAGTGAGTCCTGGATAAATCACCAGCCGGGCCCTGCAAACAAACCATCTGGCCAAGGCAGTTTCCTCTTGGCGTGCCCGTCCCCTCCTGCTAGCAAGCCATCTGAGAGGACATTTGGGGCAGTGGGGGATGAAGCCTCACGGTTCAGGTCAGGCTGCAAGCACAAGCCATGGCAGCTGCCCCCTCTGCAAGGTCAGCCTGCCTCCGCTTGGGTCCTGCACGTCTCACCCCCTCTCCCAAGAAAAGCACCTTCCCTCATCGGTCTCAGCAGCACATCTGGAGGTTTTCCAGCAAAACACGTTGGGCAGGATGTACACAAGCACTTACGGAGATTTCAGATTCCCTCTGCATTTTCCCTCTCGCTGGGTATGGTTGAGTTACAGCTGCTGCTCCTATGGAGGACCCACACTGAACTGCCTTCACTTACATCCCTCCAAAGGTCACTACACTTCTTTTCATTGCACACTTCACAGTGTGTTTTAGTGGCAGTGTCATAGTCCACTGGCAGCCACCTCTTGTCTGCCAAATCCTATAGGTGACATCTCTGCTCTGGGCCCTGACTGCACAGCCCCAAATGCCACCCCTCACCATGCTGTGTCAGGGCTGGGGAGACATCCCAGTGGGGCCAGATCTTGCTGTCCTTCTAGGGCATGTGAGCTGGAGGCTGCATCAGCCCTTGCCTTTCCCAGGGGGCAGATCAGCTCAGATCCCCTCATGACTGCACAGTGCTCTGATAGCAGGGGGATGGCAGCTGCATGAATATGCAGATTGAAATTGGATAGTTATTATGTTTTTAATTTCTTTGGCAAATCATGCAAATTCACCTCAAAAGGCTGCTGCCATAATTCCAGTGACAGGCCTGTCCTCAATGACAGACTTTCATTTACAAAGGAAAATCAATCCTCCGTAAAACTAATATTTATATTAACTAGATCACTGTGTCTGCTGGAAAATCCCCTCAATTTTGATCATGTGTTAATTAGTGTGCCAAGTCCTTGCCATTTCAGTCTCTAAATCAGTCCATGAAAAGGCATAAAACCCCACACCTGCCCAGAACCAAGCCCTACACCTGCCCTCCGGAGCCTTTCTAATGGACAGACCATTACATCCTCTCTCTTAATTAAGCCCCATGTCCTCAATAGTGAGTCCCACTGCCTCCCCCGGGGAGCACAGGGAGGGCACGGAGTCCCTGACAAACCAAATGCCAATTAGAGCCTGACATTTATGCTAACTGAGCTGCTTGCCACCGTGCTGTGCCCACCGCCAGCCTGGCAGGCACCCTGCATGCCCCTACATGAAAGGGTGTGCGCAGATCCACTCCCGCCCAGCGTCTGGGCACGCACAATTAAAGGCACTAACCCGCCGAGCCAGCGCTTCCACCGCACAGGCTGCACGCTGCGGCTGGCTCACGCACACGCACGCTTTGCTGAATCGGGCTCTGTGACTCACAGGCTGCTAAGTCACTGCTGCGAAGCAACGGAGTGATGCACGCACTACAATTTGAGAGACAGTGTCTTGCTTTCCAGGGAGCATTCCAGCCCAGTTTTGTAGGCAGTGTGTGTAACTGGTGTTTAGGTCCAGAAAGTGACTAAGGACTCAGACAGGCGAGCAGCGAAGAAACTGGTGAGCTCCAGAGGAACAGCTCCAGTTTCTTCTCCTCTGCCACCAGCCCAGCCCAAGCAAGTGGGAGCGTTGCTGGCAATGCAGGGACAGACCGTGGCTGTGCTCTTTCTCTCATGAAAGATAGCATGGGCATGAGGATGGCCACAGCTGGGCACTCCCATAGCCCAGCCAACACTCAGCAAACCTCTCTGGGTGACGAGGTGTCCCAGGTCCACCATGCTGCAGGCAGCCAAGGCATGAATTACTTTTCAAGGTTTGCTGCACTCACTGTGCAAAGGAGGGTCAGGAGAGCCACGTACAGCTTCGCGGAGAGGCAATCTGCACCACACACGGGGGGAGCGGAGAGAGACAGAGCCAGTTACGTGGCCTCCTTCCTACAGCATGCAGCTGCTCACTTATTGCACAGAAGTGCTTGACTTTCACACCACCCCACATGCAAAACTCTCTCCTACTTCAAAGGGGACAGGATTGACCCGAGAGGTCAAAATGTGTCCCCAAGGCACAAGCCCTGAGAGTAAGTCTTGTGAGAGTAAGTGCAGACCCAGTTCAGTCCAGCCCTGCTCCATTAACACCATGAAAACCTTTCTACTGGTTTAGACAGAGTAGGATCAAGGCCTTTAGGCAGAAGTTCTCATGGATTGCAGGAAAAATATGAAATTTTCCCTTTTAAAGATCCCATGGGAAAAACACAGGAATGGTAAAGGGTCACCATCAGCTTAAAAACAGCGCAACATTTGTTTTCCTTAAAAAATAAGCTCTTGCGAAACTTCAGAGCACTACAAACATTCCTCTGCTGGAAATGCTTTGAAACAAATAAACCTTTCCCTGCAGTGGCTGCAACAGAATGAGCAGCATTCCTGACCCTCAAAGCCAGTGAGGCCACAGCCCACAACAGAAGCTCTGGGTGGGATTTGCAGCCCAGCCCAACAGCTATGAGGGCAGGAGAGTTGCAAGGGTAAAATCGCTTCCTTTTCCGCATGCATGTACAGCTGCCAACATCTGAACAACACGGGCCCCACAACGCTGCTGGGGCTCTGACCCCGGCACTGTGCTCACCCAAATGAGCAGCAGTGTGTGGTAGAGGTGCAGACCCCCACAGTGCTCTTCTCGGACCACAAAGTATTTACTTAATGTCTGCAAGAAAAGAGATGAGGAAAAAAATATGGGCAAAACACACTGATTCCAGTTGTTCAGTGCTGGCTTATTAGCGTAGCATCACTGAGAGCAACGCAACTGCACCTACCAGCTAAGGATATGATCCAGGACCTTTACACCCTTCAGGATCAAGACCCTGGTGAAATTCAAAGACAGTGAAGAGTTGAGGTGCCTAACTTACCAATCTAGATTTTTTTTTTTTTCAGGTCTTAAGACCTCTATCTTGATACCAATGGCACACTGCCATTTCGTGCAGCAGGAGGGGGTTGAAATCTCATTGAAACCTGAACTTGTTGCTCCCTGAAGCTTCCTAGGTGCAGCTAAAGGGAATCTTTCTACAGATGGGAAGCATCTGAAAATCCATAGAGGGAAAAATCCTGGCAATCTCTTATGGGGGCATGGAAAAGGGAGCAACAGTATTTTTTAGGCTTGCAAAGGGCAGGGTAACAGCTGGAACCATGCTGGGTTTCTGCTGAGCTGGGCACTTTAGGTCCATGTTCACCAATGGGGTCCCCAGACGTGTAATGGGAGCCTGTAGCAGAGGACGTGGAGCTAATCCATGGTGTGAAGAGCCCAAGGAACACAGGGCTAAAAAAAGAAATGCAGAGCTGCCTGAAAGAGTATCTTGGAAATAAAAATAGTGGAATGAAAGCAGTGGGTGTCTTGTCAGTCTTGAGAAGTTCTCTGCGCCAAAGACAAGGAGGAATTGCATGCAGCGCATAAAATGAAACTGGGAGATATCTAAGGAATTCAGGCCTGTCTCTCAGCAGACTTTTCTAATCAAGGATTCAATGATATTTCACCATGGTCATTTCCTTCCCCCTCTCTCTCATGCAGGCTGAGCCACAGCTCCTCCTTTTTTTTTTCCCCCCCCTTTTAATTTTATTTTTTGTTTTGCCATTTTCAGAAGAAATAGAAACACATCCCACATGGTTCTTAAAGGCACAGCACATTTCCTTGCTACTGTGGGGCATGCACAGCATCTAGCCTGGGCCAGCACCTTTAAATCAGAGTAAATCAGGCTCCAGCAGCTCTGAGCTCCCAGTTAGCTTTTGCCCTGCCCCTAAATCAAGCACAGCTGCTCTCCTTCACCCAACTGCTCACCCTGGGGTGGGGAATTCACAAGAAAAGACCACCCTGAACAAGAGCTTTTCATTCCTTGCTCCCTGGAGTATGAGGATGAATTTTCTGAGTAGAAACAAAGTGCTGGAGGGAGCATGAGGGAAAGGCAGGGGAAGAATGGGGGAGTGTGAACCAAACAATGCTTCGATTCTGTCCCTGCCGAGGGGCCGGCATCGCCTCTTTTTCATGTTTCTTGAGTTGCTTTTAAAAGCTGTGCGAGGAGGAAAAAAGCAAGTAGTCGTTTCCTTTTGTGTTATCTCTTCTTAATTTCTAAGAGCAGGACCAAAGCGAGGTGTGGCAGTGAGGCTGTTGCATGCCGGCCCCTCCGCAGCCTGGCACTGTGCAGACAAGGCAGCAGCAAAGACATCGGGAGGGCATACCCCTGCCTGACCAGCCAGGAGGCTGATCCCATGGCAATGCCAACACACCATCCCTCAGCCTGTGCCTGGTGTCTGCTACTGACTTCCTCCAGCACCATGGGAAAGTCAACTTCAGCCCCCTGGAGCTGTTACCTCCTCCTCTTCCTCTGCCAGGTGCCCGCCTGCACCCCGACAGTGCTTCGGTGCCTGGCTGAGCACAGCACTGTAAGGGAGAGCTCTCCACACTGGCACTGATCACTGAACT
>NW_010319246.1:4415-4929 GCF_000700745.2 Antrostomus carolinensis | reverse complement strand
CATGCCGAGGGGAGACCCACCCCGGCAGGGCCACCGCCACGGCCCTCCGCACACCTCCCTTCTCCTCAGAGCTCACGCATGCACAAGCCCTTCTGCTTTCGTTTTACACGTTCCGGTTTTAAACTACGTTTTACATGGAGGTATCCTGACAACATCCACCTGAGCCCCTGGCACCACCCTTCGCACCCAGCCCCAGTACTCACTGACAGAATTTTTATGGGCCATGAAGTAGCTGCCTCACGCAGCAGCTCTCAGTCCTGTCCTTGTTTCCCCCTTCATGTACAGAAAGGTGGTTCATGTACGAAAAGGTGTTTCATATGTAGACACATACAAGCAGGTGAACAAGGATTTTGTCTCTTCCTTCCCCAAAATCCATAGGATCTTGTGTGAGGCATCACTATACCAGCAGAGTAACATCAGAAACACAGGTGGATAAACCCAAAGTAGAGAAACACCTGTGAGAGTTCCTGTTGAGTAACCAAAATAAGCTTAGTGTTATGCAATTAAACTAATA
>NW_010319246.1:0-4368 GCF_000700745.2 Antrostomus carolinensis | reverse complement strand
TGCCGTTACCATTTGTCTGATGACATGCTGGAGGGGTTGCTGTGGCCTTTTAAGCCACACATACTAAGCAAAATTTTCCACCTGAAAAATAAGACTAAAACATCACAATTGTGTACAAGAGTACACTCTTTGGAAACTTTTTTGAGACAAATTATTATTAAAAGGTTCCACAAAGTAAAAAGTGTCAAAATAGTTGACTGCCTGGCAGGGGCCACCTACCTCGTAGGGAGAAAAGGACCCTGGCTCAGGAGTGAGCAGGGCTCATTAACAGGGCTTTCAACTAGATTTGAAGGGGCAAGGGGATAAAGCCTCAATGGAGGCAAGGCTGGGGGCAGCACATGAGTGTTTGAGGGGTGCTGTGATAGCGGGGTCCTTACGTCTGCTGTCCCAGGGGATGTAAGAGACAGGAATCCAGATGGCAGCAGACAAACAAGGTGTTTTGATGAGGCAGCAACCATAGAGGCTCCCAAGAATCACCATGAGGGAATTAGGGCTTCCCCCTCTAATAGGGTGATGGGACCAGAAGCTGAGCTGAAGTGCATCTACACAAACACATGCAGCATGGGCAACAAACAGGAGGAGCTGGTAGCCAGCATGCAGCAGGAAAACTATGATATAGCAGCCATCACAGAAACTTGGTGGGACGCCTCACATGACTGGAGAGCTGCAATGGATGGCTAAAAACTCTTCAGAAGGAATACGCGAGGAAGAAGAGGAGGTGGGATAGCCCTTTATGTCAATGAGTGTTTTGATTGCCTGAAGGTTAATAATGGTGATGACAGGGTTGAGTGTCTGTGGGTAAGAATCGGGGGGAAGGCCAGCAGATATCATGGTGGGGGTCTGCTATAGACCACCCAACCAAGATGAGGAGGTAGATGAAATATTCTATAAGCAGATTTTATGTGAAAATTATATTAGTAATTAATGGCTTAAACATATTTGTGAATTGTGTCCTCATCCAGAGAGTTGATCCATCCTTGTAAGGAAGTTAAATAAAAGCTGATCTTTGCTGTACTGCCAGGACTTTGCTGACACAGAGTAAGCACAAGTTTCACTGTATTTTTTAAAAAACTATGTTACAGTTGACAAAGTAAAATATCCTTTTCAAAGTTCAGACAAGATTCTGTTAAATTCTTGTTCATTAACTGAGTGTTTAAAACAAGATGTGTATTCTTCATTGGTTAGCCAAAGAGACATTAGCCTTTTTCCTCCGGATGCCTGGTTAAATCATGAGATCAAATAGTCTAAGCAGAGTTCATCTGAGCCAGTTTATTCACACTGATTTCCCATTAAAGCAAGATGAACTAGTTAGTCCAAGAGATAAATCGGTGTCCTACTGAGTATCTCACCTTTCTGGGGGACAGTAGCTTGATCTGATAGACCTGCTCTTTCCATCATGTCCAGTTCTGTAACAGCTAGTTCAGTACTGGCCATTATTATGCCTGGCTTACTATTAATGTGGACTTATAAACTAATAATTTAGGTGTGGCTCTCTATGTGGCCATGTATACACACGTTTGGAACCTGTTCACAATATACAAAATGATGCAGCTGACTTTCCTGAAGCCTAATGCACTCAGGCATTAAAACCACTCTTCCTAAGAGAGTTTTTTATTCTTTTCTTAAAAAGTTTCAATCGTTCTTCCACACAACTGCGATACTGCTTTTGAGTAAGCATTTCTCTGTTAAGGGGGGGAAGCCACAATATCTATCCTCAAACAGGAAAGGATATTTAATGTATATAAAAGCATAAAACGCAAATCAAAGCATAACCTTCCAAAACAGGGGCTACTACCCATTTCTGTAACTGAAGTTCTCTGTATAACTATTTCAAATCCCTCTTGGTTTTGGATTTGAGGCTAGATTTACAAAGGAACTTGAGTGCTAATCATTAACCGCACTGGTGCCCAAATCTGTGGTCTCTTAAATTTTTGCCAAGAACCACACATGAGAGACTCACGCTGCTCAGAGGTCTGTCAGCATTTTCGTACTGTTCCTTATACTGCTTCTGAAAGCATACCTACCACATTATATGGTTTTTGTGGAAGGCCTGAGACAAAGCAACAGGAGAACTGGCTGCACATACGGGTTGGTCCCATTTTAAACAAAAGCCTGCTGGTTGGAGCACTCAGCTAAAATAAAACCTGTTTTCAAATCTTCTGTCTTAATGGAAACACAGTGACTAACTACAGTTTCTCACAACTGAAGAAGAGTGTCATAACCATCAACCTGAAAGCGGTTTCAGTTTATAGGAACAACAACAAAAAATGAAAGTGAGCCACAGAGATTTGACCTTACAGCCAGATGATTACTGTCCAGAGATGTCAGAGCTTTGGGATTAAGCATCTATTGAAATCAACAGTTCATTCAAGAAACTATTTTGCTTTTCAACTGGTATATTAAAAATGACCTCTCTGGGTTAAGCAAATCTGATGATGAGAGCAGGTGTCTGGAATACAGGAGTCATGGACTTAGAACAGAATTAAGCCAGTGAAGAGTTTAAAAACAGGTTGCTGACTCGTCCTGTCAAGCCTACATCACCCCTTTCATCAGATGTGCACTTGTAATTTGTATTGGGGAAAATCAAGTCTAGTTACTAGTTTTTTATATATATACACACACACACATATTATGTACACACACACATATATATAATATATAAATTATATAACTAACGAGTTATATGTTGCAATTCCCAAATCTCTTTGATATGGCCTCACCCTTCTAGGCAAGTGATACAAAGCCTGAGATAACTGCTGAGGAAAAAAACAACCACCGAGTTGTACGACAGAAGAACTCCCATCTCCTCCCAGTATTTTGCAACTTGGCAAACTTTCCCAGCCACACCAGTTCAGAGATTTAAGTGGCCAAATTACCATATTTTTGTTTTTAAGTTATTTTTTTTTAATTACGCTGCAGTCTGGTTTGTTTTTCTAGACTATCCCAAATTTCTGCAATATGTGTTACTGTGTTATAAAAGCGAATTTCTATCATGCCAACATGAAGTGTTTTTGTACATTTTAGATGTACTTTTTCAAGAAATATATGGGCAAACTTCTTCTTCTTAAACTTATTCCCAGTACCGCTGTGAGATGTGTTTCCTCAAAAAAAACCAAACTAACCAGAACAAAACAAAGCCATCAGAGGCTTTGGCAAATGACCTAATGTTTTCATATCCTCCTGGCTAAACAGGTTTCCCCACTACAACTAGTATTATTTCACACTTCAGCATGAGGCCCATGTTTAAGTTAGTGCAGTCACTGAACTGCTGCTGCTTCTAGTGAGAAGTCTGGTGCGCACCGGAGGCAACAGAGAGAAGTTTGTAGTATTGCTGCTTAATCTGTTGCTAAAATCAAACACAATTTCCAGTGCTGTCATGCAGTACCTCAGACATTGAAAGAAAATAATCCCACCATCGCCCACCCTCCATAAAAATTTCTTAAAGAAGCAGAAGCTGTCGATGTCACACATTCAGCCTCTGCCCATGACTCTGGTCTGACCACAGGCACTGGCCACTCCTACCGTGTATCAGTGGACTCCAGAACAAAGAGATGGAAACTAGGATCTCAGCATCTCTCAAAATCTCTGGCTTCCCTACATACATCTGACTTCCCATTTAAGGAGTGCACTGCCACAGAGTCTATCAGTGTTTAGCTCTTGAGTCCCAAGCCAGTGAGGACTGGGAACAAGAAGGAAATAAACAGCTCAGCCACCCAGAGAGTAGATTCACTGCTTTCTGTACAGCACCTTTTAGAAAGACAGCTTTTCAGAACTGCAAAAAGCATCAACACAGAGCATTCAGCATCTCCCAGCAACGGTAATCTGGAAAACAAGCAAAACTGACACCACCACAGAAGGACGTGTTTCTCTCCCAGCAGTCACCACTGACCATGTTGTATAGGAAGGATACATTTTGTATATTGCATATTTTGTAAGCACTAAGACTATCCACTGGAAGTCTGGTACAATGACATCCAAGAGTTTTGCAGAACTATTTGAATGACTATCTCCTCCTATGCTCTTAGAGGCAATTTAATTTTAATTGTCTCTAATATACTGAATAGAGAAAATAAGTAGTCTCAGGGACACCACTTAAACATAGGTAAATGCCATTTATAGAAGCCCACTCAAGACCCTGCATAATTTATCTGTTTGTTTGGGGGGGTTGGGGGTTTTTTTGGTTTTTGTTTTGTTTTGTTTTTTCCACATATCGATGCAGTCTTAACTTCCTCCATTTTGCCTTTCATAGTCTCATCCCTTCTCACATTCACTGCTGTGTTGGGTTTGTGTGTGTGGTGGGGGGGGGAGACGTTTTTGGTAGTGGGGGAAGGGGCCATCCTGTGAGAAGCTTCGTGAAAGCTCCCCTGG
>NW_010319245.1:0-32594 GCF_000700745.2 Antrostomus carolinensis | reverse complement strand
CCCAATCTATTCTATGATTCTATGATTCCTGTATTTTATTTTAGGTTGGTTGGTTATCTGCTTGCTTAGCTAGTTGCCTACTTGAAAGGTTATTGCTTATTTTTTGACAGGATGCATTTCATCTCCATAGCTGAGGGCAAAAGAAGGAAACATTTTTGGGAAAGCATTTATTTTCATGCCAGCCTCTTCTGTTGTGCTTATGTTTTGTATTCTTAGCATAATTCCTAAGGAAACAGACTTCTGAGCAGAGAATGAGTGAAATGATCAAAGGAGAATTGAGATACCTTACTAATCTGCAATTTTTCACATGATGGTAATTCTCTGTATAGTCCTTTCTTGTACATTAAATATTAGTCAGTTTGAGATGCACATGCCTTTATTCTTCTTTGCCCTGCTGAATTATCACAGCTCTAGGGCAATGAGCTGTCTCCCTTCTTTTGCTTTCATCTACCAGGATCATAGTTCACACTAATATGTAACTGCCTTGCAAATCCTGGCCTCTGTTAGTGTGGCAAAGGTAACTCAGAGTGGAAATGTGACCCAGAGGCCCATTGCCACTGATGGTAATGTTAGAATCAAAAATATTTGGAAATAAACCACCAATTCCTTTTTACATTTAAAAATAAAGATTAAAAATATATGAGAAGCATACATAAAAATGTAGACATGATGGACACAACATTAAATGTTTTCAATGATGCCTGTAATATTTGGATCAAATACTATGTGAATACTATCAGTGCATGTCTAAACTCCTATGTGATGTCCTACAACACGATGAAAAAAGATAATGTTCATGCAGTGCTTAAAACTGGATTGTCTTCATTTGTTCAGCTTTATTTTCTGCCCTAAATATGGTTAAAGCTTTTTTACTGTATGGGTTGTACTTCCTAGCTTGCTGCAAAAAAGATTCATATGAAGTGCATCATCTTTTTGCAAGTAAATCTGATTCCACTGTGTTTAAAACTATTGTTAGCTGGTATCACTGCCATCAAGTGCCTTGTGGCAGCATTTGCTATTTTTAAATAAAGGGGACTTTTTTTGTTGTTTTTCCTTGTGAGATATGGTTTTCTCAAAACCAGAAAATCTTTATGAAGATAACTGACTTTTGTATTTTTCTTTAGGGAATATTTTGCAACAATCTCTTCTTGTTATCTATTCTTTATGAAAAATCTTACTATTTGTAGAAATTTTAAATTATTTTCCCTGTATTTAAAAAAAAAAAAAAAAGAAAATGAAAACTGGGTCTACTTTGAATGGTAAGTCAGAACACAAAGGAATTTATTTTAATTTATTATAATTTATTGCTATTATATAATAGTGAAGCATTACTTCTCTGGCACTCTTTAATCCCCAAGATTTCCACAGTAAATATCAATAGCTGGGAGAAGACTGAACTTGACAATAACTCAATTTCCTTTTTATTCTGTAGAACTCGGAGAAATAAAGAATGTCACTACTACACAGCCATCACTAGAGCTTGATGGCTTGGAAAAGTACACCAACTACAGCATTCAGGTGTTGGCTTTTACACGAGCTGGAGATGGAGTGAGGAGTGAACAAATTTTCACCCGCACTAAAGAAGATGGTAAGGAGTAAAACATTTTCCATTCCCACTTCTACAAAATGTTTGCACGTCTCAAGCTTTCAAAATAGTGCAAATATTGTACACAAACATGCAGAGTGAGTTTTCTATCTGGAGATCTTGAGTTAGGAGAACATGGATAGTAGTGTGAGCCCACAGCTTTGAAAACAATCTCACTGTTGCCAAGGCTCCTGTTCAGGTGAGCTAGAAGTTCATAGATAATACTAATGATGTGAGCAAGTTTGGTGGGGTTTTTTTGGTTTTGGTTTTTTTCAAATACTTCAGGAGAACTTTGAGAGGGTTGAGTTAATTCTTTCAAAGTGATTGAAAATGCCAAAAGGAGGAGAGACTATTCTGGGATTATTTTATATAATTTACATGCTTTTAAGAAGATTGTTTTCAGTACATTAAAAAAAAAAGTTCTCCAAACACTTCTTCCCTCAAGAGCAAAATGAAGAACAAAAATCTCTTGCCTGTATTCATAGATCAAAGCCTGGAAAATTTAAGTCCTAAAGCTGAAAGTTTAAGAAACTTTTAATCATACACAGACACAAACACAAGCATGTATCAGATTTCATAATCGCTTTATTGTAACTTTTACCTATGGAAATCACTTAAGGTTGCCTCAGTAGGATGCCACATACTGATCTATTTCTCAAGGACTAGAATTTCAAATCCAGTGAGAGTTTTGTCCCTAACCTGCTAAGTGCCTTGAAAACACCATGAGATACACAAATAAATGTTTAGATCCCTAAACACTTTTGAATATCTGGATCAATAATGTTTTAGTAGAAATAAAGCACACAGTTCTAGCAATGAAGTTAACTGAATAATGCTTGATTGGTAAATTCTCCTGTGAGATAAGCAAATTTTTTTTCAAGGAAATTAGTCAATGTTTTTTTCTTTATTATTTATCCAGTTTAATCGTCATTCATGAATATGTGAATATATTTGCCATTTTTTAAATTTCTAATAAGATTTAGAAAAGTGCCAAGAGAGTAGGTTCAGTAGATTATCTAACTTGATTGTTTGGCATTCTTTTACCAATAAAAAAAGGACTTGATAAATGTTATTAATTTTTTCCAATAAAATATTAAGGGACTTAGTCTAAAATTTGCATACATTGTAAATTCACCTGGCCCCAACTGTATTTGTATCCGTGGGATGCAGTACAAATGAAAATTGCACTTCTAAAATTTTCTCTTACATTATCAAATGAGTTATTTGTTCCTTGTTCTATTTTCATATTAATATTTTCCATTACTTTAATGAAAGTTGAGTTGACAGCAAAAAAAAGTAAGTGACTGTCTTATAGCTGAGAAATGTGAGGAAATTTAGGCATACATCAATGTTGATTATTGTATGTCTGCTTCCTGGACTTGCTAGATGTAGGTATCACCAAGATCCTGCATCAACTTGCAATAATGACTGTGTTTAAAATTGTCTCAAGGTATTGCACTAGTCTGAAACTGTCAAGGACAATTTGCTCAGCTGTAGACTTCTGTATCTTTAACACTAAATGTTAGGTCATTCTGATCCCACCCTAAAGTCCTCTAACTACTACTACTTTGGAGCACCTAAGTCCTGAGTCAGATGCTCTTCAGACACTCAGTGCCTGGTAGTACCTGGCTTTATTTAAAAGATAAATCTAAAATATAAGAGAACTGTAAGATCACCTGCTATATTTTCAAGTTACTTTTTGTCACATGGAACCCAGCATGACAACTTTTCCCTGAATACTCTCTGAACACAAAGGCTCTCACCCCAGAGCCTTCGGACTGGGACTTAAGCCACCAACAAACAGGACAATTGTCCCACACTGCTCCAGGAGCTCAGGGAAAGACTGGTCATAGGGATATATAGTTCATTAGAGAGCACCATTGAGGACAGCAAGAATGTGCTTGCTGGTCCATGCCTTTGAGCTACCTTGCAGCCTGCTGCCTTACGTGTCAAACTGACCAGCCAGTCCAATGTTGGGGTGACAATAAGGAGCATTCTTACATAAATCTCTGAAAAGCCAACCTGTAGAGACAACCCCTGGCTCCTGATTCAGCACTTCCATGGCAAATATGCCAGAGAAGCCATTACAGCTGTTTGGGAATACCATGCACTGGTTTCTGTTGAGTTAAAAACATGATCGGAGCTGCAAGGTACTCAAACTTGCCTGGGTACAGATAATGTCTCTATGTAAAGTTCCTTTAGCTTTTGGAATTGATCAGATGGCAGAAGGGGTGCTAGGAGTGCCTCTGTCTCTCAGTGCAGGCAACAAAAAAACATTGAACTCCTCCTGAAAGGTTGCTGACACTTCACCGAGACCATTCCCCTGCTCTAAAGAGGATCAGATACATTTCAGCAATGGCTGATATTTACTAACTTTTTCTGCTAAATTTGTAGTGATGAGAACTACACAGCCTCCCTAAGTATCCTGTACCAGTTAAGGTTACACCATAATGCAATCGCTTTTGCTGCAAAGTTGGTTGAGTACTTCCCTCTGCCCCATTGGCCAGGGAGAGCCATGGATAACTTGCTGCTTTGTGACAGTATTTCCTTTTTGAAGGGTCACAGTGCTTCATTGCTCTCTCCCCCAGACACATGCACCCATCTCCTGTGACCCATCTCCAGTTTGCATCAGTTTTGAAACATCAGAATCCCCCAGTTTGTTTGTTTGGTTTTTTTTCTTTTTTCCTTGACCTACCTCTTCCTAGTTTGCTTCTCTCTAATTCTTGGTGGCTCTTTTGCTCTCTCCCTTTCTGAGATCAGACAAGCCCTGAAATGTGGGATGCACATAGACTCTGATCGTGTTTGGCTGCTGTGCAAAAGCTCATCTTGTTTTTAATCCTCCTGGAAGTTCAGCAATAATTCACCCTGAGGCAGCGTGACTTTTCAGATGTTTTCTAATGCTTCTCAGTGGTTCCACTCATTAAATATTTTGTCCAGAAAACTAAACTGAAAAGTGTTTCAGGAAAATATAATTATTTAATGTTTTGCTTCAGCTTCACAACTTTTTATTAAATGCAGTAAAGGTGGAATACACGAAGGGCTGCAGTTAAACATAAGCCAAAGTTCCAGGTCTAAACATCCTTAAAGCTGTGGAAGTTAAACAGGAAAAGAGCATTCACATTGCCAAACTATACGTATCTAGCAGGTGCCTCCTTCCTCAGAAAGAACAGATATTTCTGTGACTTTCTAAGGAAAAGAGGTTCCTGTAGGGGATTATTCAATAGGACCAATTTCAGTGCACCTAAAAGATCCTGTGCTAAAGTTAGTTTGAACATTCTCTCAGCATGTGAAATACAAATAACTGCAATCTTAACAGAGCTTAGATATGGAAACCGTGTACCTCTGCTCCCAGACCTTCTCTGGCTAAAATTATGACTCAAGATGTTCCACCCTCCTCTAACAAAATCTATATATCTGAGATATTTTTAAGTGGCTGACAAGCCCTCCACATCGTTATTACTATGAGGACATATCACACCATTAATTTTTTTTCTTTTTTCATTTCTTTTACATTAGGAGAAACTTTTCTTTGTAAAATCAGTGGTGCACTGCTGCTGCTGAAAAGCAGATCACAGCCTTCTGTGATTTCTCTGCTGGTGTTCAGCTAGAGACATTAGGCCAAAATTTCTCAAGCAATCATGAAATCTCCAATGTAGCAAAATAAGAGTAACCCAGGGAGTGAAGCAGTCAGCCTAGATGGAATGATTTGACACTTCTGATTCTTGTAATGTTTGATACTGATTTTAGACACCAGAGGTCAGACACTGCTGCTGATCAGCTTAGAAAATGGGAACAGCTCTAGCAAATAATAGGAAATGAGCTTTCCTTTCAATGTGATCGTATTTATGGTTTTTGTCTAGCTTTTTTTCCCCCATTAGCCCTCAGAAAAAGAAACTGGTCTTCTTGAAGTTCCTCCTGGCAGAAAAATAAGTCGTGCAGAAATGCCCAATTTTTAAGAATTCAATGTGGTTTTGTCCCCTGCCATGCTTTTTACTGAGTGTCTGGCAGAGGATGCTTCTGGGGTTTATGTGATAAAGTAGGGTGCATGTTTCTCTCTCATATCAATTTCTTTTGAGAAAATGCATTCTTATGCACGGAAAGCTGTTTGTATATCACACTTTGCTCAGTGCAGCAGTATCCTCCTTCCAGCACTCTTCTGCCTGTGCTGTTGGCTTTCAGAGTAAGGGGAAAGCTGCAGCAAGAGAGCAGCAGGGACTAGCTGCAGGGAGGACAGAGGAGTAACATTAAACTCCTTTGCCAGCCTCATTGTAAGACTCTGACTGAATCCAGAAAGATCTTACTCTTTTCCGTTCTCTCTCTGGATACCAAGCTTTCTGGCCATTAATGTGAGAGAGAAGGATGTACAGATGCCACCTGATGAAGCTTTCCATTTATTCTAAAATGAATAAAGATAAATCCAATCAAGTGCACATTCATTACTCTTTGGAGGAGAGCTCTGCTTGGGCTCGTTCAGCTGGTGAGGATGGCTGTGCAGTGCATCTCCTGGGCACTATGATGGAAAATTGCTCTAAATGACCACTTAATGCATTTTTTTTCTGTTGCTGGAGATCTCAAATTTTCTCTTTTTGACTAACAGGGGTACAGAATAATAAATGTCCCACTTGTGAAACTGGCAGGATTTGATAGAAATAGTGTGATTAATATGAGGCCAGTTCAGAGTGAATGAGGGGTGGACAGCACATGTGAATGTATTTTGGCTAGCATGGGTCTAAATTGTAGGTGAGATATCTGCATGAACTAAGGCACTACCAGCAGCAGTCATGAGTTTGGTTTGTGTTATTTTTCATAAATGTAACAGTCAATGGAATTGTCTTGGTTGATGCAGAATTAAAAACCTGTTATGGAGCAGGGTTAAATTTTCTGATATATTAGTAATATCACTCTTAAACACACCGCACTCTGTGCATTTGCCTCCCTACTGTTCAGTACTGTGAAGAAAAATGGTGTTAATCTCTCTGCTTATGAAAATGGGAATGAGAAATTTCCTGGAGCTCCTCCCCATTATCCAGTACATCTAAACACTGTTTCCCAGACCAGTCATATCAGTATAATTGCTTTCTCTGCATTAGCATTTAACTTGTACTGTCAAGAATACAAAGTGTTCTCCTCTACATGAAAGCAGCATGCTATTTCCCTGTCTTTCAAAGCCTTGCTAGTTGGAGAATGAGGCCATCTTTGATCTTAAATTTGCCAAATCTCCTCCCTGGAAGGTTGCAAAGTTGTCTAGAAGCGGTCCTCGGCTTCTCTGTGCTCAGCCCTGGTTGTCCTCTGGCTTTTTACCATTTTTTTACCCTTAGTGATCACAGGAAAAAAAGAAACTCTGGTATTGTGCACATTTAGCTTGTCTTTGCTGGGATCTATAGGAATCAGTGTGCTAAGTAAAGATCCATGGGGCGTTCAGTAAGACAGCCCAGGTCTCCTGATACTGCTATCTCATCATGATTGAGACTCTTAAGGCTACAGGATGCAATGGCAATGAGAGAAAATACCTTAAGTTAGCATAGCAAGACTGGGGTCTTTCCTCTCCAAGATAAAATACACCCCACATTCCCTCACCATGCCTTCTTCAGATACTCGAGAAACCCGCATTTAGTAACAAATGTTTCAGTTAATGGTGGGCTAACTCATAATAATCTTATTTAGGTCCAGGGGTTGAGTTTGAACAATGACTTTACCCTCTGGACAGAAGACAGTGGTGGTCTGTAAGGCATCACATGACAGGCCGCAGAATTCTTGATAAGGAAACGTAAACACTTCACCACACACAGTTATTTCCACATGCACAACCCAGCAAACAAAGACAATGTAGCAAGAAGAGGAGTAATAGATGAACATTCAAAGTAACTTTGGCACCACTGCAAAAACTGTTGCCCAATTCCAACCTCTCCACAACGAGGTGAAGGCATCTTTGGATTGGAAAAGCTTCAGAAATTTGACTATGTGGATTCCTGACTTTCTTTCTAGCCCCTCTTTCTGCTGATCTGTATACCAGACAGAAATACAGCAGGCTAATTACAAGTAATATTTTCCACATATGTCCATTGACTGGAAAATGCTAGATGAATTCTGAGTTAATTCCTCAAGAGTTGACAGCCATGACCAATTATCATCAGAATCTGTCCCTATAGATCACACCCTAATTTAACAATAAATTACTTTAACCTCATACATCTATTTGCAGTGATTTCCAGAAAACACTACTAACCGTAAAGGAATCCTCCTGTGGGTTAAGTAATTACCCTGGAGAGCTAGCTTTCACTCTTCAGCAGTGGGAGCAAATAGCATTTCTAATGAGCTGAGTATAAATAATAAGTTAAATGCTGTCAAGCATCAATATTTACTCTGCATTCGATAGAACTGCTAACTGAATTAGCCCCTTTGCAGCAAGGGGCTGGGTTTGCATGCAATTATAATCATGATATTCTCACCTGATGCCTTATTATCTTTCTCAACACACTATAAATAGAAAACACGTATTCAGAAATGTTGCAGAGTGGTGCCTATCTGTCAGCTTTCTTACATCTTTCCATAGTACCTGTACAGATATAAAACTGAAGTTCTCCTTATAAGCTTTTTACAACCTGAAACAGCTAGCCATAAAGCTAAGCAAATATAGAACCCCGGCTGTCTGACCTCTCTTTATGGGCAAAGTTTTTTACCACCTTAATATCTACTTAGTTAAATGAGGTAGAACCAAGATTAAGGATCCATCTACAAAGATCAGCTTGCTGGACAAAGGTCTTTCCATCTCTATTGCACAGTAACCGAAAGTAAAGATCAGTAAAGCTGATCAAGCATAAGAATGGTAATTTTACTGGAAATTCTAATATTTTTATTGTTTTGCCTGAAATTAGATAAAAATATTAGATTCTTCATGAACCAAAAGTTCTGCAGAGAACATAGTGCATTAAAATGTTTCATTTTGGTTTTAGTACCACATGTAGTAATTTTAAGTACAATATATCTATTTTAATAATTTAACATGAGTATTCTCCACATGCAGTAATGAAAGTATATTTCAAATTATTTCTTTTTATGGTTTAAAATTATTTTAAAATAATTTCCTGTTGACAAAAGAGGTGGGTTTATTTCAGAAAACTTTAAAACAATTAATTCTAATGTTAATTGTAGCCCTTGCTATTTTTTTTAAGTACCAGCTTATGTGTAATGTGATATTCTAGCATGCAGGAATTTTTTCATATTAGCATAAGAGGGCTTCCAAAGCTGGAGAACATTGTACAGCATTAGCATGTGTTTGAAAAATATCATATGCTGATGAAATTAAAGTATTTCTCAAAATACAAGTGTCCAAAGAGATACAGTTAAGATTATGTACCAAGACTTTAGCATTTCCTGGATGAAGTTTTTTTCATGTAGTTCTAGACAGGTGGGTTTTTGATGGCTTGTACAGATAGTTGCTGTAATAGAGGTAAATTAGAAATAGATATGAGTAAGTAGATAGATAGTAAATGAGAAATAGATATGTATTGACATACTGAAGTGCCAGATAGAGGTCCGAGCTGCTGAGGGCAAGGCAGTGGGGAAGGAGACACTGTGGCCACGTGCATGCTCACATGTCATGCCACTAGCTAGACTTGGGTCACATCAGGCAGTGCTAACTGCAGGGGACTACAGCTCATTTGCTTTCCACTTCACTGAATTCACAGCTCTACTATGGATGTCCATTGAACTGTTCACGAGTGTATTGTTTATACAATGAATAATCATTTGGCATCAGTTATGTCTTCAAAATTGACAATTTATAATGATAAAGTTTTTGGCAATTTTCACTGGTCACAGCCAATGTATTTTCATGAGTACAGGCTGAGGGTGATTCTTCACAAAAGTTTAACCACCAGAGGCAGCTTCTGCTTCAAGGCTCTCTGAAGCAGGGCCTTTCCCATCTTAGGGATAAGGACATGGCCCTCCGAACCCTCTTCCCTGGTGTGGGCAGCATGGAGGCTACTTCCTGGCACAGGGTGTCCACCATAGTCCACAGGCACACGGTTACCAAAGGGGCACAGTCTACTTTTCTTTTTTGCTTCTCCTAGGATGACTGAGTGCCTGCTTTCGGCCCCTCTAACACATCTTATTTTTTCAGTTCCAGGTCCTCCTGCTGGTGTTAAAGCAGCTGCTGCTTCGGCCTCCACAGTCTTCGTGTCTTGGCTCCCTCCCCTCAAGCTGAATGGCATCATTCGGAAATACACTGTCTTCTGTTCACACCCTTACCCCACAGTAAGTCTTCCAGGGCAGCACTGGCTTGTGAGGCTGAAATTGTGTGTGAGGTGCTCAGAGCTCAGTGCTTTCCTTGCCACTGCCTTTCCTGCCATTTGTTCACTCTAAGCAAGGGTTACTGAGGATCCTGGGGCTACCAGGTGACTGAGATTTGGTTTTGTTTTTTCTCACCTATCAAACACTTGCAATACTTAAAACTTATTGCAAAGTGCTGACTTAAAAATAGTTTCAAAACTCATAACTGAAGTTGAGTAACTTTTAAGGCCTTTTTTTTTTTTTTTTTTTTTTTTTATTTACTCGGTTACCTTTCACAGGACCAGCTGCAAGCTATGTAGAGCCCTGTTGTAGCTGGAGGTGTGTATTTACATACCAAATTTGTACCTAAATCCAATTGTATCCATACCCAATTTGAATCTGACTTCTGTTTTCATAAAAGTTCCTACATTTTTGGCTTCAGTATTCATATGTGAAGGAGCATAATGACTAATGAATGAACATATTTGCTTATGAATAAGCTTATTTGTGCCTGAACCCATCCTAGGTCGATATGCTATTAGTTACAAGAGAAAAATAGAATTAATATCAGGTATCTTTCTCTCTCTCTGAATCACAGCTATATTTAAACACGAGCACCACAAGCTCTTTGTAAATATCCATGCTTATGTATTTTAATATGCATTGAAAAAGTACTTATATAGTTTTTATCCAAGGTTTTGATTTAGTTTTTAAGTATGACTTCCCATCAAAGGTAGCATTGCAAGTTGCAAAATGCAATTTTAGTTTAATAGACAAGGAAAATAGTGTTCCAGTAGTAGAAGTTTTACAGGGAAATTTCCAAAAGTGCCTCATGCTTGTTTTCAAAGCTGGCTGAGAGAGAGGAAGGCCTGAGGGTACATCTGAATGGGACCTTGCAGGCAGACACAGCCTCACCCAGCCCATTCTTAGAATCACAGAATGGTTTGGGTTGGAAGGGACGTTTAAAGGTCACCTAGTCCAACTCCCCTGCAGTGAGCAGGGACATCATCAACAAGATCAGGTTGCTCAGAGCCCCGTCCAGCCTGACCTTGAATGTTTCCAGGGATGGGGCTTCTACCACCTCTCCGGGGAACCTGTTCTAGTGTTTCACCATCCTCATTGTAAAAAAATTCTTCCTTAGATCTAGTCTAAATCTCCCCTCTTTTATTTTGAAACCATAACCCCTTGTCCTATTGCTACAGGCTCTTCTAAAAAATTTGTCCCCATCTTTCTTATAGTCCCCCTTTAAGTATTGAAAGGCCACAATAAGGTCTCTCCAGAGCCTTATCCTTCCCAGGTTGAACAGCCCCAACCGTCTCAGCTTTTTTTCATAGGAGAGGTGTTCCATCCCTCTAATCATTTTTGTGGCCCTCCTCTGGACCTCCAACAGGTCCATGTCTTTCTTGTACTCGGGACTCCAGAGCTGGACGCAGTACTCCAGGTGGGCTCTCACCAGAGCGGAGTAAAGGGGCAGAATCACCTCGCTTGACCTGCTGCCCACACTTCTTTTGATGCAGCCCAGGATACAGTTGGCCCTCTGGGCTGCAAGCACACGTTGCCAGCTCATGTCCAGCTTTTCATCCACTAGTACCCCCAAGTCCAAGTGAACTAATTCTGCAAATACTCAAAGGGAGACAGGGCACAACACACATGTCCATTGATGGCTATGCTTAAACTGAAACATCCTACTAAAAGCAGGGGTTTTTAAGGTTTATTAGTCACATCAAAAGCTAAGGGTTGGAGATCTTTGTTTCATTTATGTTTTGTGACTGCAGACTCCTAACTCCATTAATTTAATATTTGTAGCCATGCAAATGAAGCTGTCTTGAGCATACCGTTTAAATGTAAACTAACTAGCGATTTTTCCCTCATCGTTTGTACATTTCTGTGGTGCACAGTGGGTTAAAGAGGACGGAGTTTACAGAACTAGACCTTGCTGTTAGGGCTCTGGTCTGAGCAGGACAAAGCGCTTCTCTGGGAGGTTGGAGAGAACACCAGGTGGTGCTGCTGGAACTTGCTAGTTACCACGCACAAAGCTTCAGTGTTTCTCCCTGAGGCTTTGTTATTAACAATCTTTTTTTTATGTTTACATCACCAGGAAAATAAACATCCTAGCTAAAAATGTTTTCTCTAATATGTAGTTATTTCATATGCAGAATTATTTTTTAAGATTGTTTATTTTATGGTTATTTTTTGGTGTACATCAGTGATGGACAGTGACTCTTTTAGTTGGTCTTGGCCTGTGCTGAATTTTACTGCTATATTTTTGTGGTGTTCATTACGGCATGATGTGAGGGTATCACTGTATACCTTAGCCCAAGGTAGAGATACTTGAAGATGTTTGTGTTTTCTGATAATTGTTAATGTGTACATGTACTGTTATCCTGTTGTTACTTATGTGCATTAAGGGGTGTATGTGTGTGTGTACCTCTAAATATATATATGTACCTGCATGTATGTGTGTATATGTGTACAATATGTACCTATGAGGACAGTCTCTGCATGACTTCTCACTAGTGTTTTTCAGATCAGCATGAGCTGTGGCTTACAGAGCAGGTCTTCTGTATCAGTCCTGTGCGCTGAGTGAGGTAGCGATCACCTTCGGTGGTCAGTCTACAGAAGCCAAGTTGGTCATCTTTAAATATGTGCAAGACCTCAGGACACATTTAATATAGGACACACTTCCCCAACTTTATTTCTAACAAAATGCTTTGATATCTTTTGTTCTTAAAAGGGTTGTGAAATAAAAAGTTATTTTATTCAGAGCTCTCTTTACAGTGAAATGAGCCTGCTGCAGAGGTGCTTGAATGCTAGCACTCCTGTGCAGATATGCTCTATATATCCCAAGGAAGTTCTTATATTATTCACTATTAGCGGAGATAAATAGTTGTCAGAGGAAGAGATCTTAAATTAGAGTGAGGAAGGGAATAAATAGAAGACCTATGTCTTTATTATCTCTTCTGCCACCATAGGTAGCAAGTGCTGTAGTTGGAGTTACAGAGCCATAAAAAATTCCTGAACAGACTTCTTTCTTCAGTAAAAACCCTGGTTGCAAAATAACTTTGCTAAAAGTCTGCCATTTAAGCAGAAAGGCAAATTCAGTTTTTAATCATCAGTGAGGAGAAAGAGAAAAGGACAGCAGTAAAAGTAAACTTATGGGAAAACTATATTCTTTGCAGATAGTATTTTACAAGCAGTGTGTGTTTGCCAAGGGCAAGTCAATACAGTACACTTTAGACACTTAGGCTAACAAGACAGTCCTTGACATAAGAACACTGCTTTGGTGTTTAAGTCATCAACAGGAAAACTAATTAACCCTGTTGGTCATATTGTGCATTTTTTTATTACAAAGCACAACTGTCATATGACCCTGAGATATTATAAGATGATGATTTGCTGCTTCTTGCATAGTGCAGTTTGCTTTGCAAGGGCAGAAGCTGTTAAAACCTCTCCTGCCCCTGTACAGAAGGTCCATTTCCTTTTTAAATATTTTGAGTCCTAAGGACAGTATTTGCCTGGGATATTCCAAGTCACAAATATGATTAATGTGTGAAAATTAACAATTATTCTCCACTGCAATCTATTCTCTAGTCGAGATAAAGGGCAAGCAATGATCCAATGTCATACTGTTTAATTGTTGTGCCTATATTATTGTGTAGGCATTATTAGGTAGAAATTTCTCTTTTTTTATTCTGCAAATATAGGAAAAAATAGAGAAGTATGACTTAATGGGTCCTTCTTTCTTCAAATATAAGAAACAAAACATACCAGAATTTAAGTTAAAATAATTATTCTCTGTGCTGGCTCATAACCCACAGTTCTTGAACTCACTTGACTCGTTGTAGGAGCTGGCTTCTCAAGACCACCTGTAGTGGTCCCATGCTGCCCAGCTTCCTTCTAAGTGTGCTTATGCCCAGCATATGGCAGGCTGTTCATCTAGCTCGGTCTGCCCAGGCCTCAGGGAATCAACAGGCAGTGCTATCAGCTGCAGCACAGGTGTAGGTTTTCCCAGTGGTACCATAGACATTACACATTATTTGAATCCCAGCAAAGAAGTCAGGGTGGTTGAGCTCCTACCTGGCGGGGGGGGGAGATGTTTTAGGTGGCCGCTTCAGCACCTGTTGCCTTGAGTTGAGGTATTGTCAGGGCTTTAAAAGGGCTAGAGAAATGAGATTTAGGTGATTGCTGAAAAAAAGTCACCAACAACTGCTTGCATTCAGGTCAGTACGCTACATAAGGAGGAATCAATGGGATTGCATTAAATAAAATTTAGATGGCAGAAAGTGCCCGGGAAAGGTCATTGTGGCACAAAGCATGAAATGGCTAGACAGCCAGGGAAACTGTAATCTCAGAACAGGTAAAAAGCAACAGATAAAGAAGGAAGGAGAATGAAGGTTAAGAAGCAAGATTTCCTGGTGTAGGAAGGGCTGAGAAAGCATTAGAACTGACAGGGAAAGCAGAGAGGCTAAGAGTTGAAGACATATACACCAACTATATAATTTGAGTGTCAACAAACAGTGTAGCATCACTCAATTAGAAATACGCATATTAAAATCTATTTTTCTTTGTTGATTAGAAAAATGCAGTTATTGTTGTTGTTGTTGCTGTTGAGGTTTTGTTGGGGGTGATCCATTGGTCAGTCATTCACTAATAGGAGCAAACATATTAAACAGGCTTATCATGCTGTTTCCAATAAAACAAGTCATTAAATTGTGCATCAGTCTTCTGCTTTCTCCACGGGATGCCTGGAGATAAATGGAACGGAGTCGTGTAAGTAGAACTGCACTATAAAAGGATAATAAATGGAGACTGCTCTCCTTCCTCATGATTTTCCTTTTCAGGACATTGTCAGTTGGTTCTTGTCTTCATTCCACTCATATCAAGACGTGGAATAAAATGACCTTGCTATTGCTCTCTGATTTCCTGATAATGAAAGCTAAAAGCAGAACTTGTTTGGGCAACTGCACATAGAAAATGTTCAGATGTGAAAGACACACAATACTGCCAATGGCCTAAGATGTCATAGGAGTTTTATTGGAGCCTTTCCTCCATCTAACTTAGGAAACACTTTGGTGGCAATCTAATGTGTTTCTTATCTCAGAGAGTTGCGCATTAGCTCTGCTAGTGTTTGGTTTCACTTGTTGTATACATATTTTGGGCAACTGGATTTACATTTTTAAACTTCCATAGAATAATAGAATTTAGATTGGAAGATTCCTCTGAAGGTCACCTAGTCCAATCCCCTTCTCAAAGCAAGTTTAATTACATCAAGTTGCTCAGGGACACATCTAGTGAAGTCTTGAACACTTCCATGCATGGAGATGCCACAGTCCCTCTGGGGCCCAATTTCAGTATTTGACCATGATCTCATGAGAATTTTTTTTCCCGTAGTTGATCAGAATTTCCCATGTGGAAACTTTTCCCACCTTGCAGTTTCAAAAGAGCTTGGCTCCATCTTCTCTATACCATCTGAAGTATATGTAGATGGCAGTAAAGTCTCTCCTGAGCCTTCTCTTCTTAAGGCTGACAGACATAGCTGGCTCAGCCTGTGGTTTTATGCATGTGCTGTGCTCCAGTCTCCTGACCATGGCTGACAGCCCTGTCCTGTACTTGCTCCAGTATGCCCATGGTTTTTTTGTACTGGAAAGCTCAAGACTGGACAGAGTACTTAGATGCAGTCTCACAAGTGCAGAGTCGAAGTGAAGGATCATCTTCCTGGGCCTGTTGGCTACACTCTTATGAATGCAGAGTTGCTAATAGCAGACCTGTTTTTCTGCACAGCTGCATCTTGGACAGTGCTCTTTCAGCAAGTTTGTGAATGGCCTGAAATTGGGGGTAATAGTTTATATGCTGGAGAGCAAGGCTGTTGTTCAGCGGGACCTAGACAGTTTGGAGGAAGGGGGTAATCGGAGACTTATGCAGTTCAAAAAGACCAAATACAAAATCCTGCATCTGGGATAGAATAACCCCATCTTCAAACAGTTTTTCCTTGTTTGTGAGCAACAGATTGAACAGAGCATTTCCACTAGTCAGTTCACTGATCACCTCCATCAAGAAATGGTCTTTAGTACTCTCCAGAAATCTCCTAGGTTGCTTGCTTCCAGTCTTATTGCTTTCCAGCAGTTGTTAATGTGGTAAAAGTTACCCACAAGTACCAAGATGTGCTCGTGAGGCTTTCTTCATCTGCTTAAAGATGGCTTCATCTGCCTCCTTTTCTTGATCAGGAGGTCTGTAGCAGACATACTACAACCCTATGAGCACTGATGTGTCCTCTGATCCTTACCCACAAGCTCTCTGCTGGTTCGTCATCTGCCCCAGGGCAGCACTCTGTGCATTCAAGAAACTCCTGTACACAAAGTGCAAGCCCTCCTTCATACCTTCCTACTCATCTTTCTTGAAGAGACTGCAGTCATAGGACACAAAGCCCTCACTGCTAGACCAGTCCTGCAATATCAATTCACTCACTTCTGCTCAAGCCTTTTCCCTCATCAGGAGGTTTCAGGAGACACCACCTGAGCCCCAGGCTCTTCACTCTCATCTCCTGAACTCTGTTCTAACTCTTGATATGATTCACATTGTCCCTGCCAGTGTTGGTGCCCACACAGAAAAGCAGCAAGGGAAAATAATCCAAGGACTGGATGACCCTTGCCAATATCTCCATACATCTCAGACCTTAAAGCCCGCCAAGCAAAAAGTTCCCAAGATTTTAGGTCAGGTTTGCAGACAGGTGCCTCCATCCCCTGCAGGAGGGATTCTCCAATAGCTATCACATGCCTTTTTCATTTTGTGCAGACACTAGGTTAAGGCTCAGATCGCTCTGATAAATCCTTTGGTGGGTCTTGCTTATCCTCACCAGTGGCTAGGACATATTCTGAATTTGCAGATCTGCAAGTGGAGCAGGAGTCTTTTTCCTGTTGTCAGAAGTCACAACTTCCAGCCTGTTAATATCCTGACCACCACCTTCCACTACTGTTTGAGCATGTTCTCCTGCTGTCCTTCTTTGTGTTATGTGACTCAGGTTCTCACCACCACATGCAGTCTTGAGCAGAGTTGCTAGGCCCCTCTGCATACCTGCTGTGATAACTGGCATGGCAATGGCTCTACCAGTCAGCAGTGCCCTGGCTTTCCCTGCTCCCAAACAGGTTCCTTCTTGCAAGACTCTCAGCCCACTCAAGCTTTCCGCATCCAAGCACTCATCTGTTAGCTTGTGAGCACTCCTATTGCCACATGCTCCTGCTGCCCACACCACCCCCACAGCAAAGGGAAGTGTGGCACAGATGTCTGCTGCCCTGGGGGGATGCTTTCACTGATGCTACATGTTCCTGTCTAAGATGGATTGAATTCTCCATAGTTGACAATGTTCTCCATTTTGCAAAGGTGTGTATATCTGTTTAGCTCTATGTGTGCGTGCACTGTATGGTTTCTCCACCAGAAAAGTTACATTACCCAAGCTGTAATCATCATTACTGCTTTCTTCTGAAAAGCTGTCTGTGCTGCACAACGTTATTGCTGGGTTCTCTTGGACGTGACATTTGATAAACCTGTTGTTAATACTAAACCAAACCCATAACTGTTCAACATTGCAGGAGAGATTGTGATTCTTAAATGTGAGTTCCTTTGCCTTTGATTAAATGCTTCATATCCATCTTCATTTTCTGAGTGCTCAGTAGTCATATCTCTGCCAGACTTTTAAAGTGCATTCTGTTTAGCATAAAATCTCTTACTGTATGGTATGAAGTGAATTTCCATGGAGCAGTGATACCTCTGTGAAGCTACTCCCAAAGCCCCTGAACCAAACTGTGATCAACTCCACTGTAAAACTCTATTTAAGGAAGGCTTCAATTGCATTTTACTTTTCAGCACAAGTACCCATGACTGGCAAATATGACAAGAAGCTTGCAAAGCATCCAGGTACAAATTTTAAAACTTATTTTTTCTGATAAAAAGAAGCACTTTTCCCTGTGGTCTGGGATCCTAGCAATAGTTCTGAAATATTAGTTGGTCAGACTACTTCTAGTTGTGAGATTCTGCTAAAAGAGACTAACTTCTCCCTTAAACCCACCTTGGCTGAGGTCCCAAATGATCAGAAGCCTGAGGACTGGAAGGAGAAGAAATTCCAGAGCAAGAAGCTGTTGAATCAGATGAATGGAGTGAGAATGTTCCTGCAAAGATCCCAGATGATGCTGTCATGATATGAGTACTAGCTGGATTAGCCAGATAACAAACCAGAACACATAGCAGAACCCAGTGCTGAAATAAGTGTGATGAATAGGAGTGATCTCATAGTGCAAACCCTACAATCAGTCACAGGCACCTGTCAGTGACCTGTGTCTGAAAGAATCTTTGAAAACTGTAATCTACAATTCTGGACTTCTCCAAAGGATTTAGAAAGACACCAAAGCTAAAAGCCCAGCAAAGATTCATCTTGGACTGGAAATATTTCTGTGAAACAGTTGAGTTTGGAAGATGGAAAAGATGAACAGATGTGAAATAATGATGGAGAAGAAGGAAATGATTTTATATTTGGCCAAAACCCAAGTCGATTTACTTGAAAATGTAATTTATATTGGAAACTGCCCAACATCTGGGACTATTTTGGGCTGATGGTTACTAATCTTTTGGTATACTTATTTCTCTCTGAGAAACATACACATAACTATGTTTGATTAATTTTTTGCTTTTGGTTTAAACCTACTAATAGGAAAATTAATCTGTTGTCAAATTAAACATCAGGCATATGATGTCTGCACAAGACCCAGTTCCCATGTACCAGCAGCAGCAGCAGTAGCAGCAGTAGCAAATAGACTATTCATCTGTTTCTCACATCTCTATGCACCTTTTTCTGTCAATGTGTAGAGCACACTAATGAGGGAAAAACTATAGTCAGATCCCTCAGTGAGTGCATATTACAGTGGGTTTTTTTCTCTTCAATAGAAAAAGTTACATGAATCAGACTCTTTCTCCAGGTTGCCTTCCTTTCTTCCAAAAATACATAGACTGCAGCCTCCCAAATCTAGTCACGTAGTTTTCAGAAGAACCTAGTGGAAAACACTGAGAACAAATACATTGGTTTCTTATGAAGTCCTATATGTTTGAGATACATTCTCCAATACAAACACAGGCAGAATCATCCAGAAAACTCCTGGAGGATATTATTTGTATGTATTACTGATATCCTATCAAAAACATACACAGGAGACTCTGGGGGTTGCGCTGTGAAAGAGGAGAGTCATGTGTTCTCTGCCTCTGTAACTTGTAAACTCAATGTGGGATTCAGTTCACCTGATTTAAGACATCTCGAAGGAAGACACCTATGCTGATTCCAGGGTCATCAAGGTTTCCCTTTCATTAAAGGAAAGAAGCTAAATATCTGGGAAAAGCTTGATTAATCTTCTTCCAAAAGCTTCCCTTTTCTTTTTTTACTCTAGAGAAAGTGTACATGGTTATCTTAAACCAGATGATATGCACCTTTAACTAGGTTATATGAAAACATATACAATTATCACAGTATTCAGGTATTTTCCACACACTTCTTTCAGGCAGACACAATTTAAAATATGTCTTTTTTAATATACCACATGTACTGTTTAAAGCTTTTTCATAGTTATTTCACAGCTTTGTTAACAGCTCCCTAACATAGTACATTCATTCTTTTAACTGCTTTGGCAACTTTAATTTTTCCACGCACACCCCCTCCCCCCCCCCTATATTATTTTTGTAGAGCAGATCTCAGGAGACATGTGACAGGTTATAAATGAATTCTGATTACGTGCTGTTTCATATGATTTTTAGAATGTCTCCTTGCAAAACCCTACTAAAACAAATTTGATATTGATTTTTTCATAAAACTCTGGTCTTGTCTCACTACCTAGTCTCACAAACAGATATATCAATGTAGTCTAACAATCAGTCCTTGGTGTCAATTGTAGTTATTTCAGCATGTTTGAATTCATCTCATTCCCTTCTGTATCATATAGGGGACAGAGCACTTGAGACCAGATGGTGTCATACAATTTGTGAGTTGACTGAAATGTTCTGAACAAACCTGATTATTTCTTGGGGCCACCAAAGCAGGCAGCAGTACTCCTGACAGCACAGAAGGTGGTCTTCTGACTTTTCTGTGGTCGCCAGTCCATGACACCACATGCTGCTTCCTTAATCCTGAGCCCCAGGAGGCTGATGGACTCTGTGAGTTGCTGCAAAGAGGCAAGCAGGTGGTATACCTTGGTGGTTCCCAGGCAACAGAATCCTTGACTACATGGGCTACCTAGAAGTCCAGGCAGTGGACTATCTTTGAGGTATAATTCCTGGAAATGGGTTTGCAAGATTTTCCTGCAGATGGGAAGGCAGGGAGCTCCCTCTGTTGTTTCCAAAATTTCCATCTTGCACTTTCTAACATTTTTAGTTTCACATTAAAAAAAAAAAAAAAAAAAAAAAAAAAAAAAAAAAAGATAAATATTGATATGGAAACTACATTGTTTTATGCACAACTTCTGTTTACAACAGTTATTTTCAATAATGCTGAGTCAAAAACAGATGGCATGTTTCAAAACATGACCCAAAATAGCAAGACCTGAACAGAAGTTGTTATATGACCAAGGTGGTATCCAGAGTCTTACTGAAAACTGTGGCCCAGAATTGGTGGTTATTTGCAGCTCTGACGGTTTGTCCGTCTGTGAAAGGAAGCAAGGCAAAAGGTAGCAGTCCCGGAGAAAAGTATTAGTCCACGACCTCAGTCAGAGTTTCACATCTTTAGGGAGTTCACTGAGAGGGTACATCACTGGTTTGTCTACTCTCTTCAGGGATGCAGAACTTGAAGTTCATTCTCTATAAATACAGTAATGTATTGATTTCATATTAAACCAGTTTACTTCCAGGTAGAAACAATTTGTCATAGCCCCTGTTACTGGATAACTTGTCAATCCAAGAGTCTCTAAAATGTCATTTCCACAAGCAACAAAGGCCTGAGGTAAACAATTCTGTGTTGTGCAAAAAGATGGAGGTTTCTGTGTTTTGACCTTGGAGGGCTAAAGACCTCATCTGTACTGCTGATTATACAAGGGCCAAAGAGCAGCACCTAGTCCCAAGTGTATGTGACACTGACTGACATCTGTCTACACTGCTTAGCACTAACCCCTCTAAAGCAGATTTGTTTTGAAGAGAGCTGTTTAGAGTAGTACAAAACTGAGATAGAAATCAAGTTAAAAAGCAGTGTCAATCACCAGGTTGGAATACTCAACACACTCCCTGGTTCCCTCCCAATTAGCAGTGGAGATAAGCCCAGAGGATGCATGTTTATTGAGAGAAACCTAGCTAGGCAAACATGGTTTCACTGATACAGCTCAGGCTAGATGTAAAACTGAATGCTGTTCTGTGGGAGGCTATGAAACTAGTGGTTCATTGTTGTGGGCAGGAGGGAGCAGCATAGCTATTTCTCTTGAGTTCACTTTTGTTCAGTGGTTCCATTAGTGACCTGAATAATGAAATAGCGAGAGTGCCTACTAAATTTGAAGGAGATATAAGGCTGAGAGGGATTGCAAGTACACTGGAGACAGAACTAGAATTCAGACAGATCTTGATGAACTGGGAAATTGGTCTGGAAAATGTTAGATAAAATTTTGTATTGATAAGTGCAAGAAAATGGGTACTAAGAATTACCAGCTACAAAAGTACAAAGTAGAGAGCAATTGGCTAGATTTTTCAGAAGAGGATTTTGAGGTTTTTGTACATCCCAAGATGAACATTAGCTAACTTTGTAATCCTGCTGTGAAAAGCCAAATGCCATACCCTGGGATTGTTGAATGCAGGTTTGTAAACTGTATTTGAGAAGGCTACAGACCAGTGTTAGAGACTCTGAAAAATAACAGCAGATATTATTAGAGAAACTGTTAGAGAAAATGTTATTTCTGGGCAATGTACCAATGGGGAAAGGAATGACAAATCTTCATGCAGATTAAAGACTAGTGCAAAGATGAAGGTAATAATCTATTCTCCATATTCCTAATAGACTTGAAAAGAAGCTATGGAGTTAAACTGAAGCAGGAAACCCAAGCTAGATTTCAAAAAAGCTTTCTAACATTAGCTAAACAGTGGAATAGGTCTCGCAGCCTAGGGAGTTGCAATTTCTCCATTTATTGTAAGTCTTCCAAATCAAGTTGGACCAACATATGTCTGAAATTGTGCAGATATGGTTGAACCTGGTTTAAAGAAGGGTAGACTTGGGTGAGCTCTCCAGGTCCTTCCAGCCCTGTTTTTGGATGATGCTGTGGCCATGTTTTATACCTAAATTAATAGTGAAAACACACATATCACTCTAGTTAGTATATATATGTATTAGGAGCCAACTTGTATACACTCTTACTTCACAACACATAGCACAAACCTGGGATGTTTCTTGCTTTTCACTCTTGTCCTTAAAGTCTCCATATGGCTTTCTCAGTTCACGTCCAAGTTTCCTTTCAATTTGCAGAGAACGAGGAGACAGAGATCTTCAGTGCACCTATCTTATGTCAGAAGTTGTGTAGATGCAGTTGTAGGGAAGTTGCAGGCTTTCTTTGACTAAATAATCTTCCAGTCTACAGTAAATGCTACCTGTTCCTTTACTCCCCTGCTTCGGAATCTCCCTGATTGCTTGGAAAACTTTTACATACTTTTTTTCTAAAGTGCCCTTTTGAAGTTTTCCCAAGCTGGGTTAAAAGAATGCAACAACCAAACAAACAAAACAAGAAACCAGCTGGAGGGTTCAGAGTTATCTATCTAATTGCCTTCTAAAGGAGTCAGAAATGCCAGGAGATGGCATACTGCTTCAAAGTGTACAAAGCAATATATACCAACAGAGCTGAAGCTGCTTCAGAGGAAAACGATGCTCCCTGCAGTGGCTGTTATTCAGCATCTATTGCTGTTGCCTGGTTTGGGAAGTAGATTGACTGCACCTGATAAAGGACTTCTATTTCATCTTATTCTTCACAGCCCTTGCTGACTTTTTAGAGACTTGGCCCTGTCTGTGCTTCTGCCTTTACTGAGCTAAAGGCAGAAGAAAAATTAAACCATCATCTATAAGCTGAATTTAAAAAGCAATTAGAAAAAAATCCCTTGAGCAAGCATGTTACTGCTTTTGGGATAAAACAGCAGTATATGTTTCATACTGGAACATGCAAAGACCAGTATGTGACAAGGTGACATTCTTTTAAAATATTTCTTATTTCAATTGTTTGATCTTCTCTTTGCCATCAAATCTCACTCTTCCCTCTTATATAATGAAACTCTCTGGCATGTTAGTCTAATTGAAATGACAGGCAAAAGTTAAAAGTAAAATCAATTCTTTGTCACTTGAGCATCCCCAAGTGTTTAAAAGGGAATGTTAGCTGAGGAAAGGGAAGGTGTATGTTAACCAGTTACAAACCAAAATATTTTGCTGTAGCAGTTTGGTTTAAGAAAATAAGAATCACTGATTTAGTGAAGATATGTTTGCCAGATTCAATTAATAAATTAATTCAATGAATAATTGAATTTATATTTGGAATAGCTACACTTGCAAATGTGTGAATGATGCTGGTTCTCCATGGGCAAAAGAAAGGAATCGAAGACAAGGCATTTTAAAAGGCATTAGAGAAGCTAATTCTGTGATTATTGAGTCTTTGGAGTTCCAGGGAGAGAGAGCTCCTCTGTTTTGAGACAATTTTGCGTGCTTTTCTAGCTGGCCACATTGCAATGAGAGGAATTTTGGAGGGTTGTTTGTTTTTTCAGTTTTGTCTTTAACTTCAGTCCCTAGACCAGGAGTGCCTAATGAGAGTGCTATAGCTTCAAAGCTGAAGTTTTCCTTTTCTGCTTAGCTGCTCACCTTATCCCAAACATGAAATCTCAAAACAGATTTCTCTGAGCTGTGTTTAGCAAGTGTATACAGAGTGTGTGTATGTCTGTCTGACTTGTCCCAGTCTCTGTCATCGCAGAGTGGAACAGATCAGGAGATCTGCAGTATTAGGAGTGGCTTCCAAAAGCAACCGTATGTCCCTTTCATAAACCATGGAAGTCATGGGAAAAACAGTGTAAATTTAACAGGACTTATGCTTGCTGGAATTAAAGTTTAGCAATAAGGAAGCCTGTAGTGGTTAGCTGTTCCTGAATGCTGTATCCACATTCCATGTTAATAGGTGGTTTAGAAGTAGCTTGTGCTAGACAGCTGCATTAATGAGTGGAGCCCAAGTGCCAGAGACAGCTTAGCCTGTTTGACTTTCAAATTAAACCTTGGAAGTGTTGCCTCATGAATATTAAGATTCAGACTCCTGTGCCATGATCAATATATTAATTTTTATGTATGACCTCACAAAGATCCAGCCTGTCAAGCTACGGGCATTTGTCCAATATTCTTGTGTAAATGTCAAGTCAGATGTTTCTCAAAACCTGCTGTAATATTTCACATAATAATAGATGTGTCTGCCTGCACTGACCTCTTCCTATCAGAAGTGAAAACCCAGGCAAATGCTTGCTAAATGGGCCAAACTGACTTGGTATTTTGATAGGAGCAATGTGATTGGCTAGTAAGTACAGCAAGGTCTCTATTTGGGCTTGTGTTGAGCCTGGATAATTGTTAGCTGGAGCAAACCAATCTCCCCAAAGTTAGTCTCTGTGGAGGAAACAGAATGTATTATTGTAGAATCAAATAGAGGCACACATTTTTATAAAAACCAGGGAGTTGGGTGTTTTAGTTAACAAGCACATTACCTTCAGATGCCTTCAGTGCCGACAACTATACCTGAACTAGTTATATGGACATTTCTATAGCTGGTGGGGAAACATAGGTACGTTAAGGGTGTGATTCATCCCACTGCAATGTATGTGTCTCAAATGGGCCAGAAGAACTTTTCCTTAGAAGTTGCTTTTCCTTTGTATGGTGTCTGAAGGGAATCAAGGTGACTGGCTTAGATGCAGATGTCTTCACTCTAGATTTTAAAAGTGAGATGGGGTGAACTCCCCTCTTCCCCTCGCTATAGGAGATGCCAACTCAACAACAGAGAAATGCAATGTGATCCATTCAGTAGCTTAAAGTGGCTTTCAGTTCATACTGGAGAGTTGTTTAATGATATCTCAAAAACATTCCTTATTTATTTGGAATTCACTTTGAAGGACTACATATTCCAGTGCTTTCAGGTCAACCTGCCTTTTGAAATGCTAATCAGATGAAATTGGCCTTTACCACTAGCAGATATTTGTATATCAAAGAGATTTCTTGCATACTTTCTGTCAGTCTGAAACAAGTTTAGATTACACTGATGCATTATTTTTAATGTTGATTCCTAGTAAACTCTTCTATGTTATTAACGTCCTAATTATTTTTAGACTAGTGTTAGTTAGCCATTACCATACTCAGGATTGCACAAGGAAGTGAGTATTATTCATTTGAATGGTTCATTACCTCTCTATTTTTATTTACAAGAATCACAAAGCCCACGTCAGTAAAACTGGCTACATGGCTACGTTGAGCATTGTAATACTGTTCTGGGCTGATGCAGTTTCCTTTCTCCCCCATCAAGGAGCCAAGCTTAATGTGGAGGATGTGCTGAGGTGCATAAAGCCCATGTTTCCTGGAGGAATCTGTATATCACTCCACACCTTTCCTTGCACAGGTCGTTTCAAGCAGACTGCAGAACATCTCACTGATAAGCAAGTACTTCTTAGCATCCGGTCAGCTTCACTGCAGCCCATGACCAAAGCATTTGAGTGGCAGTGCAAGAATAGACTGGACTGGCATTTCTTCCAGTGCTTTTCCTTCCCTGCTAAAGCAGTTAAATAGCTGAGATGGCCTTCTGCTGAGAATCTTTGAGTGGAATTAGTTTTGTGATCAAACAGAACCAGACTCAGTGGAAGTTTGAACAGCCTGTTACACAATAGTTTTTTGGTTTTTTTTTTTTTATTCACTCCATTATTGAAGGTATAAGCAACCAAACCCAGCAATAAGAAACACCAGCACAATGGTTCTAGGTGACCAAAGACATATCTTGAGTAGTAAACTCCAGATTTCAGAGCAGATGCAGGACTGAATCCTCTGTTGGGAAAGTTCTGTGTAAAACAAAATTGATTTGTCAGAACTATTGATGGTAAATATTTATCTGTCAAATATGTTCACTTAAGTTGTTTATCTAATCCTGTAAAAACAAATAGACACATAAAAGTCCTAATCTGAATAAAAGCAACTTGTAAACAAGGTATAGGCCCAAATTCACTGAATATAAAATTATTGCAACGGGCTATTGTGTCTGTTCTGTTTATTGTCATCTGCCATCTGTTTGGAGCAATTGATACTCATACAAAGTATCCTGAAGTAACAGGCTTTGTAGCACTCAGCTTAGCAGACTTTCTCCAAATACTGTTTATTTTAGTCTGGAAACATTTATCTCTCCCACCACAGGTAATCAGCGAGTTTGAAGCCTCTCCCGACTCATTTTCCTACAGAATCCCCAACCTGAGCCGGAATCGCCAGTACAGCGTCTGGGTGGTAGCAGTGACTGCTGCAGGAAGAGGCAACAGCAGCGAGATTATCACTGTGGAACCACTAGCTAAAGGTGCAGTGACAGTGCTTTTTAAAGCAATCCAGAACTTTACAATGCTAATTACTGTTAAAATTGACACGTGGCTTTTTTATGCCTCATCACTTACTGAGAGTGGGATTTGTCAGGAGTAACTTCAGTTCTGTCCAAAAGTTAGGTGACAAGTCTCACCTAATTGCCCAAGCTTTTGCTATAGTCAGCAGAGAGAGAATGACATGCTCCTCTAGGGGGTAATTCATCCCACCTACCTTAGAAGGAAATAAATTGCTTTTTGGAGCAATTTTTACCTTCTTTTGTTGGGTACAGAGGGTTTGCAGATGATCCTCCTCTCTGAATGTGTCTCTTTTTTTTTTTTTCTTGCCATACAAGATAACTTCTTTATAATTCCTCTCCTTACTAATATCTCTTGTGTATTCCACAAGTACTATCTTCTGTAGAAAATGGTCTGATTATCATATCTAAACTCTGAACAATTGTTCTCAACTTGCATTAGCTTTGAAGTTTGCTGCTTCTATTTCAGATATAAAGAAGGGATAATGTATCTCAAATCTTGAATATTTTTTCCACCTGTGTTAGTTGTTCTATTAAAAGATATTTCTTGTACCCATGAATTCTATCTTACCTGTACTGTGAGATGTGATGCTTACAACACTATACCACCTTAGCCTGGAAAAGGGGCCTAATGTTTTAGACAGCAAAGTGAGAAGAGTCCCATCAGTACTTAATCTCTACATGGGGTCTTCAGACTGATTTTTTCTTTTTCCCTACTCAAATTGATAACATCATAGCATGTGCCAGTGTGAACAGTATATTGCACAGGTCCCTAGAGCTGCAAAGTTAGATGCATTTAATTGAGTTTACAGTTTTATAAGCCTCATAATTCTTCAGTCATGTGGCTAATGATGTCGTAATATAAAATAAAGTGTGTAGTGCTTGATGATGGCAGGTACTTTCTAAAAAAGCTTTGCAGAACTTCAACCAGATGCCACTAATATGAAAGAATTTTCTGCATGGAAGAGCATATACCATTACCATAGGGAAGCTTGCTGTTCTTACCTATCTAGGTGGTAGATAACCAGTTTGATGATGGTGGATTAACTATCAGAGCTATTGTCCTGGATGGCAGTGATGGGGTTTCGAGGGTACTATTTCAACACATGGCATAACTTCCCAACACAGAGAAGTTGCAAACAGGGTTACTCAGGCTTGTGATGGGAACTTTCATGTTTTTTCTTTTCCCCTAGTCTAGACTAAATTTTTTATCATATGAGATGGATATTTTTCAACATGGCTGTAAGAAGCCTGTAGTAACTACAATGTTATTACTGTAGATCACAAAGGAAGATTTATCAGTGTAAAAACAGAGAAGGGCGCGCAAGGTAAAGAGGCCTAAGTCAGAAAAAACAGGGAAATGCTTGCTCCCCATGCCATTGCTTACAGGTTTTTTTGTCAACTGAGAAAAGCTTCACTTTCTGGTTCTTTCTGACATTTCCGTGGATGTTGTCTACCTGGACTTTAGCAAGGCCTTCGACACTGTCTCACACAGAGTTCTCCTAGAGAAGCTGGTGGCTCAGGGCTTGACAGGTCGACTCTTCGCTGGGTAAAAAACTGTCTGCATGGCCAAGCCCAGAGAGTTGTGGTGAACGGAGCTAAATGCACTTGGTAGCCGGTCACAAGTGGTGTTCCCCAGGGCTCAGTTTTGGGGCCAGCTCTGTTTAATATCTTTATCAATTATCTGGATGAGGGGATTAAGTGCACCCTCAGTAAGTTTGCAGATGACATCAAGCTGGGCAGGAGTGTTGATCTGCTTGAGGGTAGGAAGGCTCTGCAGAGGGATCTGGACAGTCTGGATCGATGGGCTGAGGCCAATTGTATGAGATTTAACAAGGCCAAGTGATAGGTCCTGCACTTCGATTACAACAGCCCCATAAAATGCTACAGGCTTGTGGAGCAGTGGCTGGAGAGCTGCCCGGCAGAGAAGGACCTGAGGGTGTTGGTCGACAGCCGGCTGAACATGAGCCAGCAGTGAAGGACAATAACATCCTGGCCTGTATCAGAAATAGTGTGGCCAGCAGGAGTAGGGAAGTGATTGTGCCCCTGTACTCAGCATTGGTGAGGCTGCATCTCGAGTACTGTGTTCAGTTTTGGGCCCCTCACTACAAGAAGGACCTTGAGTTGTTGGATTGTGTCCAAAGAAGGTCAATGAAGCTGGTGAAGGGTCTGGAGCACAAGTCTTACGAGGAGAGGCTGAAGGAACTGGGGTTGTATAGTCTGGAGAAGAGGAGGCTAAGGTGAGACCTTATTGGTCTCTACAGCTACCTGAAAGGAGGTTGTAGTGTTGATCTCTTATCCCAAATAACAAGTGATAGGGCAAGAGGGAATGCCCTTAAGTTGCACCAGGGCAGGTTTAGGTTGGATATTAGGAAAAAATTCTTCACTGAAAGGGTTGTCAAGTGTTGGAACAGGCTGTCCAGGGAAGTGGTGGAGTCACCATCCCTGGAGGTATTTAAAGGACATGTAGATGTGGTACTTGGGGACATATTTTACTGGTGAACTTGGCAATGCTAGGTTTACGGTAGGACTAGATGATCAAAATGGTCTTTTCTAACCAAACTATTCTATGATTTTTTGTACAGTCTTTCAGAAGATCCATTCTCTTAGTAGCTACACAGTGTTAGTGTAGTGACCTGGAGGATGTCTGAAAGACTATGAAAAGTATGAAAGATATGAAAAATCTGGAGCTTTTCCACTGTTGAATTTCTTGTAGGATAACTGCATACTGCTTTATGAACACTGGTGAGACCAAAGTTGAGATCTTAAAAGGTGAGTGAGGAGTGTAAAGGACATCTGTGAAGGAAGATTGTAAAAAAAACACCTAACGGAAACAGGGCAAAGGTTTCAGTGTGCTCCTCCTTTTAGGCCAGCTGTTAGCTGTGTGTAATGAATGTGTGGTGATGGAAAGTAAAAAAAAGGAAACAAAAATAGGCATAAAAATAGATGCTTAAATAAGAGCAAAACCAATTAGACAAGAACATGGTTCTGTACTAATAGATCAAGGATGCAGGCAAACCCAGGAGTGTGCAGGGTCCTCTGCATATAATGTTCTCTTTCTCTGTGTCCTATGCATTTAAAAAACAGGAAAGTGTTCAGACAAGATGAATGCAGAATAATGCAGAGTTTGCAGGTACCAAGAATCATTACATCTGGTTTTGAGGAAAAGCAGTATGAGATTGCTCTCAGTTTGCCAAGAACAGAGAAGTTGCGAAGTGACCCACATGTACTTAAACTGAACAAGCTTACCAGAAACTGGAATTAATTCTGCTCCTCCAAAGCTTATTTAATAAGATCCATGATGACAAATAAGTGAACCTGAAATAGCTTGTATAAAAAGACAAGGAGGATCTAAGGAAAAATAATTACTTCAATATAGACAAGTCAGTGTGAACAAGACTTTATTTTGAAGGATGATAGAATGCATTCAGTCAGTATTAGAGCTAGTAGTGATACTCCAATATAAAGTCTTCATTAAATGATGCTGGGAACAAGCCTCTGCTACATGCACTTAGGACTGAAAAAGTTATGAATAATCCATTTGTGGAGGTTGTGATGGACACCAAGAATACTAATAGATAGAAATTATATGAACTTTAGATGTAGCTAGGTTAGAAATTATTGTATCATGTACAAGATTTCCTATATGAATGCATCACTGGGCCTTTTAGAGAGCTGGGAGAAAGTGGCGGTTAGTGATAAGGGCAATGGACACACAATGAAGAAGGATGGGCAGAGGTAATAACCTTGAAGATCTTTCTCACCCTCCAATATGTCTGAAGCAAGTAACATATCACAGGGTAAGAAGCAGTTATAGGCTGATTTTGCCACAAGTCCCCAGTGCAAGAACATTCTGTGGGCCATTATTGTGAAGTTGTCTGCTTCCTTTTTTTCTCCACTTATTTCGCAGTAACTATCCGAGTAATGTTACCACCATGGCAGCTAATGAGAGTTAACTTTTAATTGAATTATGTCAATTTAATTATAACCCCTTTAAGAACTCCTTTGAGAACAATAAGAATGTCTAGATAGGGTTTTGATGTGAAATGGATAGTCCAATTTAAATGAAAGCTTAATTCAAACTAACATTTCTTCCTTTAGTGTCTCTGTTTCTCAGAACAAATTGTTATTCTCTGCACTTAACGGACAAAAATAAGCAAAAAACCCCAGCAAACAGAAAATAATCATGGCAATGAAAATTCACTCTCCATGTAAGCAGGTTATGCTCCTTCCCCTCAAATTACACTTCATTGTTGACTTGAAAGTTGTGGGTTTAGCCTGTCAAATACATTTAAAAGACAGAAAGCCTTGCATACACCTTGTGCCTCTTATTTCCTGATCATGACTGATGGAGAATGGCATTTTCCAGCAGCATGATGATAACAGATCTAGACTCATGTCAGTCTGATCCTCTGGGGAGAACTCTTTGACTTTAATGGTGAGTTTCCTCTGTTCTTGTAGGCTACCTGAGCATTAATGTTGAACAGATTTGCCTCCTAGTCTATGTTGCTTTGTGTGTTTAATGTTTTTAAACATGTGGGACTCACAGGACAGCACACACCCCATTGGTCTGTTTCTTTAATGGTTCATCATACTAGAATATACAGGATATCCTTATGTGAGAAAGTAAATTAAAGTAACTCCTGACCCCGGGTATTCACTGATGGCTCTTGTATTTTGATTAAGCTGAGCTGCAGGGACCTGTCATAGCTCTTGTTCAGTTTCCCTATACAGTTTTAAAATTCAATTGTATTTTCTAGAAGAAAAAGAAAAAAAAACAAAAACCAAAAGTGTGTTAAGACCTCTTGCAAAGAATTTCTGACCGTTTCTTATTCTATGACAGTAAGTGTAGGTAATGGGTTTCATAATTTAAAGAAAGAAACATGCAGAAATCTGCATTAGCATAAGACAGTGCACTGTTATCTGAAGGCAGAATTTTTATCTTCAATTAATGCTTGGGTAATTTGCAAAAAATAAGGACAGACACAGTCTTTATACAGTGCCATGCCATCTCTACATAGGGCTGGATGGTAGTTGGTAGGCATGTGGGTAACTTTGGTTACAGAGGTAAACTCTGCAGCTGAATTGCCCACATGCTGCATAAAGCTCCCTTGGCTCAAAAGGGAGAGTTCTGTGAGATTCAGGGTATTTTAACCTCATGAGTGCTGTTAGCATTTCAAATCTATTGCCTTCAGATTAATTTCACTAGACATTTACTTCACTTGTAGTTTTCTTTTGTTTGTGTACCTGTTAGCAGTCTCAGAACATTATTAGAAGTTAAACTATAAAAAAAAGTGAGTTAAGAATTTTCATGCTGGTTTACAATCTCTTTTAAAAGCATTCAGTACATGAAAAGAATAAAATAATTCATAGAAAGCTGTGAGTACTTTCACAAAAACAATATTTTTGTAATGTGCACTTCTGAATTGTGGTCTGTGATCTTAGCCCTGGCTTAGGCTTCTGTGAGATTTGTGTTAATTCCACACATCACTGTAAAATGGGACACACAAGATATTGAAAACCAGGAGCTACAAGATAAATGTTGTGCTTTGGAGATCTGATATCCAGCCTATGACTTTAGGAAGAATTCACATTGAAATAACTATTAAAAATAAAGGGACATCACAGAAATTTTGCTAACAGGAGTGCCATGTCATGCTGGAGGCTTCCGCAGGATTCCTGCGTTACATATGCTTTGTCCTAAAGTAACTGGCAGCAGTTGGAAACAGCTGGATATTTTGAGAAACACTGAAGATATGGGAAAACCGGGGAGAAAAGGATTAATAATTCATTTTAAATGAGTTTTCAGGCTTCATGTTACAGGGGGAATTTTTCATAGGACAGGAATTTGAGTTTCTAACCACCATTTCTCAGAATCCACTGCAGCTACTAGGAACAGTGCAGATGCTTACAGATGTGTTTCTAGATAGTTGTGGTGGTTTAACCCACAGTAGGACCATGCGGTCCTACATGCACTCTCCTCAGCCAGTGAGATGGGAAGGGAGTCACAACAAAGGGGCACAGATTAGGATGAGGACAGGGATGGCTCACTCACCAGTTGTGGTCACAGGCAAAACAGACTCAACTTGAGGAAAAAAATCAATTTAATCCTTTGCCATTCATCTGAGTAGCACAGTGGGACA
>NW_010319244.1:259-928 GCF_000700745.2 Antrostomus carolinensis | reverse complement strand
CCCAGTGCTGGCCCAGTGAAACCAGCACACAGCTACACCTCAGACAAAAATTATATGTTGCAATGTGACACATTTTATGGGGCAACATCACCTCGAGATCCTTCATACAGATATTCCAGCCTAATGTCACTTATTCTCTGCCATCCATTGTACAGAACGATCCTTACGCTCAAACTTTCTCTGTTAATTGCCATGGAAATTTGATAATTTCATCCTAAAGGAGAGTTGAGGAAAACTCAGGAAGAGCTCCGATTACTGAAAACTGGAAAAAATTAATCTTGATTAAAGCACTTCCCCCATGAAAATAAAGACCTCCTGAACTCTGCAGAGCCCTGATTGCTTGGAAGCTGTTCTTCAGGCAATGTCCCACTGTACTTCTGCCACAGCTTTTCCTGCAACATTAAGATAAAAGAACCTAGCCATCAAATGCCAAAAAGAAATCTCTTTAGAGGTGTAATTTAGTGGGCTATTGGCAAGATCTGGCTTCAGTTGCCTCCTAAGGGAAAGTGCCAAAATCCCTGTGCTACCCTCCAAATGCATCACGACTGTGAAAATGCCGGTCGCTGTCAGCGCCCATCGAGTTCCTCCGGTGAAAAAATAGAGCCTGAGCATCCAGGATTTTTTTGCCAGCACCAACAGAAGGAGCGAAAGTGCAAACGAACCCCGTCT
>NW_010319244.1:0-217 GCF_000700745.2 Antrostomus carolinensis | reverse complement strand
CGTCGTGTGGATTTCTGTGTTCTCTGGCAGGTCGGTTTCCTCTGAGGGAAGAGAGAGTTGGGATAGGAAGTGCTATAAATCTGCTTCATAGCATTTAAGCTCAGCTGGAGTTGGCATTTAAACATAACTATTTTAATTTTTGTAATTTTATATTTATTTTCCATTATTTTATTTTATATTTTTTAATTTTATTTTCTATTATTTTATTTTATTTTCT
>NW_010319243.1:734-8258 GCF_000700745.2 Antrostomus carolinensis | reverse complement strand
TGCAGCCAGCACCGCAGCGGAGCGCCTGTTCCCCCTGTCCGTGTGATAACCATTGCTTCTCCCGGGGAAGTTTCTCCATGCAAGGCTCCTTGTCCCCAGGTTGCTCGGCGAGTGCAGCGTGCTGTTCATATTTCCTGGCACTCGCCTCCCAGGGACTCTTCTAGGGGCTCCCGGGGTGACCTTCAGCAGCAGCTGCAGCCCTTGTCACCTTTCCACACTCTTTTGAAGCAAAAGGACAGCTTTAGAGAAGGGCATTTCCAAAACTGGAAGGGATGACACTGAACTTGATATAGGCTGATGCTACTTCCTTAAGCAACTGCTACCTGCAGCAAATGTGGCTGAATTCCCCAAACTATGAATAGTGCTAATGTTATCAGTCAAGAAATCAGACAGTGTAGAGAAGATTTAGAGGTCTCTCTAGAGCTTTTGCTGTCCTTCTGCATGGATAATTCAGCCCATCTAGGCTGGACACTGAGCGTTCATCCTAGCATCCCTCTGGAAGGGACACTTGGGGCTGGAAGAGCTCCCTGATAGCATCCATGTTGCAGACCACCAGGAGAGTTTGAAGATCTGTCTGGTCCAAGAAGAGCAGTGTAGTTCATCAGCTATTTCTAGCTGTCATTGGAAGTTAAAAAGGACTTACTTTGTCAATAATGACCCATGTTATTTCTAAATTCGTTTCTCAAAAAAGAGAAACTAAAATAGTAGTTAGGGTTAATTTTTATTCTCTATATCAACATTATGTATGAAGTACCTCAAACAAGTGTGGGTCCAAGGGCAATTTGTGCTGCACAAATGCAGTCTGAGCTAGAACTGCAATGCCACAGGAACGCAGTATGTTACAGCCTCTGTGGCCCAGCAGTGTGAGGAGGGGAAGGAAGTCAAAGACACCCTTCTTGGTGAGACACAACCTTGCTCACACTCCGTGGGGATGGCAAAGGGTCTTTAAGCTAAGCTCAGCCTCTCCAAATTCCCCCCGTGCTGAGCTGATGCAGGTCTGGAGATGATGCTCACCCACCATTCAAACCAAAGCTCTTGTCCTGCTCCCCACTCTCTGAGGTGTTTTGTCAGTGCTGATGGGCAGATGCCGTGTCTGGAAATGCAATGAGAGAAGCAGGCAGAAGGAGATGTTAGCGGTATAACCCCACACTGGAGCCTTGCTAGGTAGCTGTCTGCCCGCAGCCTCATGGCCAGATTGCCGCAGAGGGCCAGCTCAAGGCAGCGCTGCCTGGGGCTGCCTGTACCTTGTCCCACTGCTGGGGGCTGCTTGTCTGCAGGTGCAGCCCTGGCCGGGCTGCGGGGCAGGGACATGCTCCCCACTAAGGAAATGCAGGTCCAGGAGTTACAAGGGTGTGTTCCTGGCTGCACCCAGGCTGGAGAGCCTGGCACTGATTTCACTGCAGAGACACCCATGTGGAGAGCCCCATCCAGGGGAGTGGAGCAGAGAACAGGACTATGAGCCCAGCCAAAATGTGGCCAGGAAGAGCACTACCCTTCTGGTCTGGCATGGCTCTTCTGTACTGTAGGCTCCAGATCCAGGCTTATCTCCTGTCCAGAGCTCACTGGGCATTTCTTTTTTGGCAGCTTTTAAGAGATCTTCACCTTTTCGCATGCTCGTATTCATGTCTGTATTTTTAAATCCTTTTTGCAGCACTATTTCTTGTCAACAGAAGCTCTGTTTAGCTTTTGGCACTGAACTCATCACTGATCTTTAAATATTTAATTACTCTAGAATTATGTAAAGAAACCTATATTTGTCCCTGCTGCTGCTTCTCAGTGCATACCTGCTGTGTGGGGAGGCAGGATTTAAACCTCCAGAAGAACCAAACCAAGGCCAGGCTCATTTTTAAACATTATCTAATTTACCAGAAAGAGAGGCAATAAAAGGCAGGATGGGCTTTAATCACACCCAATTATGGAGTGTAATATTGGCTACATGGATACAATATTGCCATGGGTGTTTTTTTTCTGGCCAGAAGAACAAAATTTTCCTTAAAGAAACAGCTGTGTCCTGCCTGCAGCCTGCAGAAGAATGGCATTAGTCACATGCAGTCCAACACGTAGCACAATTGTAAAGTTCACTCTATGAGACTGACAGGAGCTATTCATATCAGACCCCTCCACCATCTGCCTGAATGGCAGGCTGCAGGGTAGCAGCCACCCCCCCTCGCTGCCTCTGCACGGCCTCAGCACTTAGTGCCTGCTCAAAGTCTGTCCCCAAGTGCACAAAATCGGGGATTGAAAGTAAAGAGAAGATGTCACTCAGGTCAAAGCAGATTGTCAAGAGGAAAAAAAAAAAGTAAAAAAAAAGAAAAAGAGTTGGGGGAAGAGTCAAAGTTATGTCTGGTGGGAGTGCCAAGTTGCTCTTCTCCTGGTAGCAGAGGTGTTGGCTCCAACAAGGAGATGAGGAAAGCAAGCAAAGAGGACAACTGGACAGCATGAGTCTGGGGAGAAATCTCATGTTCTCCTCCTTCCTCCTCCCTGAGCTTAGCAGACTTAGCTCTGACCAGGCTGTGTGAGGGTCAGTGCCAGGGCGAGACGTCCCTGCTGCTCCCTGCAGCGCCTGTGTGCTGGGGTGCAGGAAAGGATGCCAAGGGCGTTGGCTGCAGCCCTGTGCACACACTTCAGACATCCCCTGGGGGCTGCTGGCAGGGACCACAGACCTGCGACCATAGTCACCGTTTGCCTGACCCTTCAGGTCCTTGGACTGGCAGCCAGGCTGCTAGCTTTGCCCATACCAGTTTTCTCGTAGATTAATTTTACCCTCAGAAATATTTATGAAGGTAACATGGAGGTTTTTTCCCTTTCAAATGAACCTGCATGTCCTGGGATGGGCAGGCTCACATCCCATGCTGGAGCCAGGCTCTGAGTCCAGATGACAACCTGTTTGGAGGCCTGAACACCACCAGTGCCTCCCCTTTGAAGGTCAGACGGGTTGGAGGGGGATTCATTTTCACCCTGTGACCTGTTTTTCCTTCTCAATTCCAGACAATGACATTTTTCCTTGTGGCAGAAATTCCTGCTATCAGTGCCTGAGGTGGATGGCTCAGAGGTACTACAAACCTTTCCTTTCCCATTGCATTCACTCCTAAGGTTACCCAGTTCTTGCAGTATGATGTTAAATAACATCTTCCAATTTTATGCCATCATTAACATCCCTCCACTTCAGTCACTTTCAACAAGAAATCTAAAATCAGGATTTAGATTTAGTGGTCTTCCTCCATCCCAATACTTCTCTCCAGACCAATACTTCAGGTTTCACCATAAGCCATCATCACCTCCCCTCAGGCTCCTGGCTCTCCTTAAAACCCTTGGTCTTTCTTTTACTGAGTGTCAAGGCAGACCGGAGGCTTAGGAAACAGTGCATGAGTGAAAAGATACCATGCAACTGAAATATCTTTGCTTTTTATCTGCCCTTAATGGACGAAGAAAAGGGACAACTCACAGGTGGCCCAGCTGGGAATTTTCAAACTTATTTTCTTACCACGTTTCAAAACAGTTGGAGCTCCATTTTCCTTTTGCTTCAAAGTGCACATTTATTGGGCTTAACAAGGACCCACAGGATTGTGGCCCAAATGGGAAAAAATAGTTTAAATTTTCCACAAAAGATGGAAATTTGTTTTTTCCTGTTCTCTCCACAAGCAAGAAAAACCTCTAGGGAATTTCTAAGGAAAATCTTCTAACTATTGTCAAGAAGCCTTATTTTTCAAGTAAAAATCTGAGAAGTTTTAGTTTTGGGGGGTTTTTTAAATTACTTGAGATTGCCTAGTTTTAACAAAAATGGGGAAGAGATGAGGATAACAGCACTTACTCTACAGGCATATACCTCGGACAAACAGATACTAATCCCAAATCAGGGAAGGTAAGAAGCCACCAAGTGCCAATTTCAGTCCAGATCTGTCCAGAAAGTGTACCAGCACCACAATATCCAGTGTTGTTGTCCTAACAGTGGGGTGAATGCTGTGACAGTACTTGTTGCTCAGGCTAGAAAAAAAGGAGAAAAAGCTCTGGTTTAGGAAAGGAAAAAAGAATTTTGAGTAAACTAGTGTCAATACAGTGACTTCTCTATCATTTCAGTGCTGCTGAGCAGTTCACTGAGCTGCTCTTTGCTTTACAGATCATTGAAATAACAGCAGTGATTTGGGTATTCACACTATTTAAACTACTCAGTGCACTAACTGAGTAAGTTCACTAGGTGGAAGGACCCCTACTCCAGTTAATGGTGTGTATTGCAGTTGGTGTGTCTGCTCGCATGGTCCAGGACAGCCTGATCCTGGAATACCTTTGCTGAATGGGCCTTCAGCCTGGAAATAAGCTGTGGGAGGTTTTGGTGTAGAAGTGGCTAAAGGTTGACATCACTTACAATGAGTGGCACTTTAAAAACACTTCCTAGGTATTTTTGTGTAAGTAAATCTTATTTTCTCTCTCCTTTATTCAGTCTTGAAGGAAATACTGCATGTTGTAGGAGAAGCCTGGCTGCAACTTTGAAGTGAATGGATATATTCTCGTGCTTCACTTAAAAAAAAGGAGTTAGAAAACTTCACATACCAAAAATTCCCAAGAAGACAGCTGTCAGGGGGTGACATGTCGGATATGAAGTGGCTCTCCAGCTGGTCCCTGTCTGCATGCTGGGAAGGCATGTGGAGACATTTTTTCAATTGCTGTACTAGTTTGACACGTTCACAGTGGAAAATGATGTATCATTCTTGAGCCTTTGGTTGGTGGACACTTCAAAGTGCATTGGATCCTCAGAGAGGAGTGCCCTATTGTTAATTGTTCCTTTCACATGTACATTGGGATGAACATGGCAAGAGCAGCGAGGAACAAAAGGGCTCCGGTGGCCTCTTAGAGAAAACCCTGTGCAGCTCAACCTGAGTCTGACCTTGAAAGGGTGGGTTGCTCTGTTTTTTAAACCCTGCTTGCTGGTTCATTCCCCTCCGGCTCCCCACTGTTACCCAGCTGCAGGGGAATGGGATGCCAGAGCAGAGAGTGCAGCGGGGCATAGGGAGCCCCTCCACTGCTGCCACATGGTGCCCAAGGAGCCACATCCTGGGCAAGCATCCCTCCAGGAGGGCACAAACATGGCTGGAGTCTGGGGGCTTGGAGAGGGCTTCTGCAATGGGTGTGTTGGAGGGGTGCTGGGTTTCCCTTATCCTCTGGTAAGCAGGCCAGCCATATCCACCCTCCTCAATCTCACTGACCCACTAGCTCTTAGTCTCACAGCACAGACCAGGGGTCTTGAGCCCCTATGATTGGATATAAGGTCTCATAATACATGGCATGAATTTCCCAGGCCTCTGAAAGACGCAATTCATTAACATCCTGAGACAAGAGACAATCTTTTGCTCCCAGGCATCCATCCCACATCTCTCTGTCTCTCCCTCTCAACCTCTTGGGCAACCAGCTAGCTCTACCAGGAGAATGCATTATGCAATGTGTTGTCCAGGTTGGGTTCAAACGCTTAAGCACAGGAGGCAGTCTAATTCCTGCGAACAGAGATGTGATCCCTTGGTGTGCATATCTTTCAGTGAGCTAGACAAAACCGCTCTCTGTAGCCTCAGCTGCACAGAGGGATCTGTGTCGGGTCACAGAGAGGCCAGGCCCTGGCTAGCGCATCCCAGAATAGATGCTCAAGCAGGTGACTGGAAATTATCCCCCCCCAAATGATCTGAATAGAGAAGACTGTGTAGAGATCTTCATGCTGGTGTGATGATAGAGGGTGAAGGCAGGGCTAGCTGCCCCAGGCCTCCCAGGGAATGAACTGCTTCTGAAATAGAAACTGGGAGGAGAGAGGCACGTCTGCCATGGCAAATCAGCCACTGTGTTACAGGCTGTTGTGGTGCCAAAGGCTCTGCCACACCTTTTGCTGCAGGATGTCCGGGCCCCAGGCGTCAGCAATGTGGCTCAGGCCAGACCAGGAGAAACAATGTGAATAGGGATGGTAGCACTGAGTGTGCCAGTGTGGGGACACTGAAGAGTGATCCCTGAGACCTCTGCCCAGAACTTGGTATAATGGCTCAGTCTGGATCCTGTCTTCATCTGAGGAAAAGCAGAGTAATAGAAATACAGTAAAATAACTGTAAAATGTAGCAGTTTTGAACTCTTAGTGCTGAGGCCTTTGACACCTCACATCAGTAACATAGATTTTACTTGCAAAATGGCTTGGACTTCAGTCTCTGTTTTCCCCAGGCCATGTGTGTGTTTGGTCCAGAGCTGGCAGTATCTCCGTGATGGTGGATGCACACATCCTGTGCCCCCTCCACTCTTCCCATCCCGTAGGTGCTGTGGGCTGGAGAGCAGGAGCAGTGCTGCTCTGGCCATGGGAGGCAGCCGGTCCTGGGCTGGCACACAGGCTGCCACCAGCTCTCTGTTGTCCGTGTGTCCGGTGTGCACCAAGGGCAGCCCTTCTGATCTCGTCTTCCTCCAGCTCTTAGTTCTACCATGCTATTAAGTTATTGCCACCACTTAGGGACAAGCCCGCAAGAAGGCGGAGGGCTCACATAACTGTGGATCAGTAAAGGAAGCAGCTCAATTAGCATTTCACACGCCTTTTCTTCCCTCTCTTCTTACCTTCCCTGCAGCGGGCATGCTTTCCCCTTAAAGGATTGTCCTGTTTCTGCTCCTTGCCAGCGTTGGCAGGGTGACAGTAGTCGAGTGTGCAAACTTGTGCTATTGTCCCTAGGCCAGGGGGAGTCATGGAGACCCACTAATATGACACAGGAAAATGTTTGCTGATGGCAATTCTATGGGCTTTGTCTAACTCTTTCTCCATCATGACGACTCGATTTAAGTCTCTAACTGTTTGACTACAGATGCAAGAGTACTATCCAACTCCATCCTTTTGTCTGGGTAGTTTGAATGGGTAATTCAGCTTTTGTGTAACTCAATTGAGGGGGCAAACATAAAGACAAGATTCTTGAGCGCTCAAGCTCCCTTTCCATGGATATCTGCACATCTCTTTAGAGATTTGTTCCTTTCCTACCTTTTTCTGACATCATCCTCTCCTTAAAAAAAAAAAAAAAAAAGGCTCTGATGGGGAATGGTTAAAAGTAGGCTAGCCCAGTCCCCGTACTACATTGTCCTGTGCCAATGAAGCATGGTTAGTATCAGCCCCAGACAGCTTCCAGGAGTGTGGAGAAAAGGGTGCCTAAACTTTCCTAACTCATCCTCAGCATTTTCACTTCAGATTGTGTTATTTTTAAAAAGAAAGGCCTTGGTAGGGGTGAAGAGGATAAGGAGAAGGGTAGAAATTGCGGGGAAATGATTGTATTTATTAGCTGTCTTTCTGTGGCTGTCCCCATGGTGACAATTTGTGATGGCAAAGAATGCGAGGAGGGGAGGCTGATGCCTGATTGGGATGCTTTGTATTTGGCAAAGTGGCTTCTGATTGGCCTGGGAGAGCCCCGAACTCGCCGGAGTCGATATTCATTCAGCTTGCTCAAGTGCTTGCTAAACTGCATCCAAACACTGGCGGGCCCCGGCTGCCTCACCGAGGTTGGCGGTGTGTAACCTGCCTAACGAGAT
>NW_010319243.1:379-592 GCF_000700745.2 Antrostomus carolinensis | reverse complement strand
GACATTTTGCTGGGTGGTGTTCACGAGCCAGCCCCAGTGCCAGTGTGTGCTGGGGCAGTGGGGTGGGGTGGGGGGCTGCAGGCATGAGGTGGATCTGCCAGGAGTTTGCCGGCACAGAGATGAGCTGACAGACAACTTGTTTGCATGGCTGAGAATTTTGACATGTCCCCCCACTCTCCCTCAGTCCTATCTGAACTGAAGCTTCCCGCTCTT
>NW_010319243.1:0-346 GCF_000700745.2 Antrostomus carolinensis | reverse complement strand
CTTCCCGCTCTTAATTCTGCCTGTTGTGTTTTGCAGGTTTGCCAAGGTTTGTCCAAAGGTGGATTATAAAGTTTTCATGGGAAACTCTACACAGCACACCCAGTGAGATGGCATCGGACAGTGAGGTAAAAACCCTACTGAACTTTGTCAACCTGGCCTCCAGCGACATCAAAGCGGCTCTGGATAAATCGGCTCCTTGTCGCCGGTCAGTTGACCACAGGAAATACTTGCAGAAGCAGCTCAAGAGGTTTTCTCAGAAGTACTCGCGGATCCCACGGTGCCACCCCGGCAAAACCTCCGAGAGCGGCTGGCGCAGGGGGTCAGACGACCGGGGCCGTGGACCCCA
>NW_010319242.1:0-2902 GCF_000700745.2 Antrostomus carolinensis | reverse complement strand
GACAAGCCAGGAGCCCTGACACAGAGCTCAGGCCCTGCCCTGGTGCGGGGCTGAACCACCACAGTCCCTTCTGTGCACTGCCCTTTGTCCTTGTGCCGCCTGAGCTGGAGCTGTTCCCGGCTGTCCTGCTCCTCAGGCACAGCTCTGGCAGCACTGCTGTCTGTGTGAAATGGGGAGAAGAGGGACAAGGACCATGGCGTTGGGGCCAGCAGTGAGAGCCCAGGGCCAGTCAGCTGCGGGGCCAGCAGTACCCCCTGCCCACCAAACAGCCGCCTCCCACCCCGAGCATCCAGAAACCAGGCTGGGCTGTGGCTGGGAAGGAGAATCACAACTTGTGCCATAACGGCACGCTGCTGGTGATAAATCCAGGCCTGTAGATATCTGCCTCCAGCCGAGAAACACTGTTCCTCCCAGCACGCGAAGGACATCTCATCAATGACGCATGCTGCCAGCGCAGCGCACGCCCCTCTGCGCGGGTGCAGCCCGATCGCACAGCTCTCCCACTGGGCAGAATTGCAGCTCTGAAAAGCCTATTCTCCCCGGCTCTTAGCGAAGGTTTCAGGCTGCAGAGCACAATAATGCTCCAGGCAGGATTTCTCGGAGACTGACAGATGCGTTGGACTCGGGAGCACAGGCTGCGGCTCCCGGCTCAGCTCTGCTCACGGCGCTGCAGTCACCGCGCTGTCCGGCTGGGAGGGACTCGGCTTCCCCTCTGCTGCTTCTGTGGCTGTGAGTTACCGGCTTTTTTAAAGCAAGTGCCGTGTTCTGGGTAGAATCACAGAATCATTTGGTTGGAAAAGACCTTTGAGATCATGGAGTCCAACCGTACCTGTCCACTGCTAAACCGGATCTCTGAGCACCTCATCTGCCCGGCTTTTAAATCCCTCCAGGGATGGGGACTCCACCACTGCCCAGGACATGATACCTGCTGTTGCACTGGTCAGGACTGGTTCCAGTGCCCAGGGCCAGCTCCAGCGCTCAGGACCAGTTCCAGTACCCAGGGCCAGCTCAGGATCGGTTCCTAGCTGGCACAGCCCCATAGGTGTCCTGCCCTGGCTTTAGCCAGACACACCAACTGCCCTCACACGTGTCTTCCAGTGAAACCTGAGGTGAGAACATCCCCCAGTCACACACACAGGTACACTGGGAGTGGTTGTGGTACCCTCGGTGCAGTGTCTGGGCGTTGATGCAGACTCAGAGAGGGATTGCTGTGTTCAGACTGCGGATCCATGTCTTCTGCTACTGTCAAGGGATGACAGGGGTGACCTCCTGCCCCAAAGCTTCAGGACTGTCCAGAGGGATGGGACTGGCCTGGGTGATGGCATGGGGAGAGCTCTTGGAGGAGTGAAAATTACTAGAGGCAAAATCAGGGGTTGGGTGGTGGAAGAGGAAATGGGCTCCAGTTGTGGCCAGGGCAGTTGAGATGGGATGTGAGGAAGAATTTCTTTGCTGCAAGGGTTCTGAGGCATTGGAAGGGGTTGCCCAGGGCAGTGGTGGAGTCCCCATCCCTGGAGGGATTGAAGAGTCGTGTAGACACAGTGCTGAGGGACATGGGTCAGTCGGGGACTGGTCAGTGTTGGGTTCATGGTTGGACTCGATGAGTTTAAAAGGCTTTCCAATCCAGGCAATGCTGGCATTCTGGGATCAACTTGTATTTAATCCATCCAACAGCCAACCTGTTCGTTACCTATCATTTTAATTTCTCCTGGGCATGTGTAAGACCAAACACCTTTCAGAAGTCTTGCCACATGAGGGTTTTGAGTTTTCTCATCAAAACCGTACATTTCAGTAACCTGGCTTGGTGCAACCTCTTTTCTATAAACCCACATTGCTGACAATGTTTATATCATCTCCTCAGCCTGGAGAAGAGGAGACTGAGAGGAGATCTCCTGGGGGTCTAGAACTTCCTCCCAAGGGGAAGAGGAGGGGCAGGCGCTGATCTCTTCTCTCTGGCCACCAACGAATGCCAGGAGCAGAGGGAATGGCAGGAAGATGTGGCAGGGGAGGGTGAGGTTGGCCATGAGGAAAAGGTTCTTGAGGCACCCAGAGGGTGGTGGAGCACTGGAACAGGCTCCCCAGGGAGGTGCTCATGGCACCAAGCCTGACAAGATGCCAGCAGCATTTGGCCAACATGTGCCCTCAGGGACATGGTGTGAATGTTGGGCTTGTCCTGTGCAGGGACAGGAGTTGGGCTCCATCATCCTGGTGGGTCCCTTCCAGCTCACAACATTTGATGATTTGATGGTATTTATATAAATGTTTCATTAGGATCAAGTTCATATGAAACACACCTTTCTTTGGGGGTGTTTGCATCAGGTAGGTAAGCTTTTAATTATTCAGGTCCTTCTTTTTTTTCTTTAAGGTCCAACTTTGGTGTAATGAACACCATGAGCTCTCTTCCTTCTCCTGGAACACCCTCATTTTTTTCTAATGACTGGTGGGAGTCCATGTTAATGAGCTATGAGCCCTTCACTCAAAGCTCCTACATCTGGCTACAAGGGCTTTTCCAATCGAGGCCATTCTGTGTGATTCTGTGAAGATGCCGTCGGTTGATGTCCCCCGAAGAGCCAGGCTGGGATCCCCACCAGGCCCTTCCTGAAGCGGGGAAGGAGAGATGATTGTTGTAGGTGAGGACCCTGGGTTAACCAGAAAGGCTGACCAAGATCTAAGGCAGTGGATGAGCTTTTCTGCTGAGAAAACCCCTCAGGATTTTTAAAAAAATAATAATGTATTTATTATTTTTTTGTAAAAAAAAGGAGCTGCAGTTTCCCTGGAGCCTAACTGTGAGATCTCTCAGTTCTGAGCCCTCACGCCTGTGGTAACGGTCACAGAGGGAGCATGGTGGACACCCAGGGTGAAGCAGTTTGAGCGGCTCGCTGATCCATCCCGGCCCCGTTGACTC
>NW_010319241.1:0-2515 GCF_000700745.2 Antrostomus carolinensis | reverse complement strand
TTCCAATCCAGGCAGTTCTGGGATTCTGTTTGCAGCAGAGCTCTCTGCCCTTCAGCTGATAACATGTTTACTTTGTTTTTAAGGTGATGCACTCGTGACTTGCCACAGACACTACAGGTCCCGTCCTACACATGGTATTGGGAGGTTTAAATACCTGCTCCCAAAGGAGGTAGGCATAAGAACTCCCCTACTGTGCTTCCTTTCAGCTGACCCATCTTTTTCCAGTCCAATTTAAATGTTGGTATTATTAATATATTATTAAGGAATAGCGTAATGGTTTGCAGCTACTTTTCTTGGTAGAGGGTGTTATGTCCCATGAAGAACCCACTCACAACACTGTGTAAATACTTTCTTTTGACCAATATATTCTTAATTAAGTTAATTAGTAGTTTAGGGAGGGAGGAATCTCTTCCTGATCATGAATTTAACACCCCAACTTCAAATTATTGCAGAATATTGTGAGCAGGTCTTAATTTGCACTTTAAACTGTTTTACATTCCCTGAAATGTGGAAAGATGACAATTTTTGATGGAAGGAGGAGACAATAACTCATCTAGACAGCTGTCTCGAAGGCAGGAACTGAAATAAAAAGCAGTTTGTTTTCTACTCCTTGATTTCTTCTGGAAGAAATTAATCATGGTGTGCATGTATTTTCTGTGTCACTTCTGTGCTGCTGCCATCCAAGGACTGAACTGCTCAACTCGACAACATCTGTTGAGATAATGTCATCCCAGTTTTGTCGTCGGGGAAAGTGAGCACAGATGGGCTGTGATATGTTCGACAGTTCAATAAACCTTTGTCAGAGGAGAGTATCTCAGCGTGGTCTCCTGTGTCAGCAAGAGTTAATGGTTTTTTATTTCCAGGTTTGTTCAAAACAGATATCCTTTCTATTTTTTTTTTTTTTTTTAAATTATATAGGCTCCAAAGAAGAAAAAGGATAAAGTACAGATGAAAGAGATAAACGTTGGAACCGAATATGAGTATGGCGATATCAACATCCAGATGACTTCTTACGATATGTGTCTCGTGGAGCGCTTTGCTCAGTACGTGCATAAACTCTGCAACCGACTCTCCGTTAGAGTGAATGAGAGGTAGGAGGAACACGGCTCTGTCACCTTGTGTTACACCACCTGAGGCTCAAAGATGATGATAAGATATAAGATGACAATAAGATATAAGATCTCCGGGGAGATCTTATAGGGGCCTCCCAGTACCTGAAGGGGCTACAAGAAAGCTGGGGAGGGACTTTTCATAAGGGCAGTTAATGACAAAACAAGGGGCAATGGGTTTAAGCTGAAAGAGGGGAGGTTTAGATGAGATATTAGGAAGAAGTTCTTCACTGTGAGGGTGGTCAGACACTGGAACAGGTTGTCCAGAGAAGCTGTGGCTGCTCCTCCCTGGAAGTGTTGAAGGCCAGGTTGGATGAGGCTTTGAGCAACCTGGTCTAGTGGAAGGTGTCCCTGCTGCTGGCAGGGGGGTTGGGACTGGATGAGCTTTAAGGTCCCTTCCAACCCAAACCATTCCATGATTCTATAAGGTAAAACGTGGGCAGCAGGATGTGGCCTGTTGTTATTGCTGCTGTGCAAATGGAGATGGAGAGGCTGAGGTCTCTGGAGTAACACAAAGCGGAGAGCAGACTCTGAACCTGTGCCTGATCCTACTCCTGTTAAATTCAGAGGTGAAAATAATTCATCTTTTTGAGTGGTGCATTGCTGCAATGGTTTCTAGCTCGGTTCCTAATGAACAAATTATAAAATAAGTCAGAATTGTTGCCTTAAAGCTCTCCTTCAGTTTATAAAGACGTGAGAAGTTCTCTCCTCAGGCTGGTGTTTGTAGTTGAAGCAGGTTTTTGCTGGCAGAGCAGCTGCAAGCTTCTCCCTTATCTCTTTCCAGTAAAACACCCGCCTTCTGCCAGCGCTTGATTTGCAAGATACATTGTTTGCATAATTAATTTCTCATGAAAACTTAATCTCCTTCCACATTCTCTGCTGCTGGGGGGGGTTGATTCATTCCTGTAAAGTCGTAGAAATCTCTCCTCCCTGTCCTAAGCACTGACCTGTGGTTCCTGCAGCTACGCGATGCCCACCAAAACCAACGAAATCCTCTTCTTGGAAGAGAGAGGTTCCAAAATGCAGCTGGATGCGGTTCTCACTACTCATCAGAGGGTTGTCCAGGTAGGAGCTGCTGTTTGCTGATAGCACTTCGGCTCTTGTGCAGCACCTTCCTATCTCAAGCTCTCAAAAAAACCTCTTAACCATTGGAGTGAAGTCCCTTGAACAAAGAAAAGGTGTAAATGGAAGCACAAAGAAGTCTAATTAGATTTCTCGCTAAATGTTACTCACAAAGTAGAAGCAGAGGAGAGGTTACTGTGTTCTGTATTTCAGCTAGAAGATTTATTATCTATTTTATGCAGAATAATGGGTAGAAAAGTCAGGTTTAAGGATGAATAATTAGACAAACTCGATGAAATTTAAAAATGCTGTTAGTATCTGTCCTGGTTTTTAGCTGGGACAGA
>NW_010319240.1:5474-5761 GCF_000700745.2 Antrostomus carolinensis | reverse complement strand
ATGTCGTTCTGCAAGTAGCTGCTGTAGTCACAGAGCGGGCAGAAGTGGGTGGGTGTCTTCTCGTGCACCCGCAAGCGGTGGATGCGCAGCTTGGAGTTGGTGCCGAAGGTCTGGCTGCAGATGCCGCAGGCGATGCGCCCCACGCCGGTGTGCAGGGACTGGTGGGCCTCCAGCCGGTAGCGCCGCGTGGTGCTGAACTCGCAGTAGCGGCACTTGTGCGGCTTCACCCCCTCGTGCTTGATGCGGACGTGCTGCCGCAGGCACCGGGCCTGCTTGCAGGTGAACTC
>NW_010319240.1:5044-5360 GCF_000700745.2 Antrostomus carolinensis | reverse complement strand
GGTGCAGCGAAACTCACCCAGTGCCACGCAGCCCCTCTTCTTGTGTGTCTTCATGGCCCGTTCCTGGTGGCAGGTGAAGGGGCAGGTGGGGCAGGAGAAACGCCTTCTCTTGGGCAGGATGGATTTTGGGGGGGCTGCATCCAGCGGGGGCTCAGCAGGCTGGCCCGTCTCAATGCTGGCCGAGTCCCCTTCGGAGAGCTCAGTACTTTGGGGTTCATCCTCTTCAGGATGCACAATATGCTTCCCGGCACAGTGACTCCTGAGGGCCCGCCGGGAGGGGAAGGCCTCAGGGCACAGGGAGCACCAGAACTGCTCC
>NW_010319240.1:386-4994 GCF_000700745.2 Antrostomus carolinensis | reverse complement strand
GAGCAGGCATTGCAGTGCAGCTTCCCTCCCTTCACTTGGTATTTCTCCGAGGGTTTCCCGGGCTGCAGGCAACAAGCAGCTCCACCTGGTTCAGCCCCATCCCCTTGCTGGGGAGGCTCTTCCACCACCTCTGTGCTGTCACCTGACAGGGATGTCTCTAGCCCGAGGCCTTTCCCCCAGCCACAGGACTGCCTGCTGCCTGCTCAGGCAGCCGTTCAGCTTCCCAGGGGCTCTCAGCATGCCCACACTCCTCTGAGCCTCCCCTCTCACCCTCCGCCATTTCCATACCACTATCACCGGGCTGGTCAGCAGGCTGGCACAACCCAGGTGGCTCCTCGCCAGCTGGTTTGAGGATCTTGTTCTTCTTCAGGAGGACTGGGCATTTCTTGAGGAGATGGGTGTTGAGCCCCCTTTGCTGCTTAAAACTGGCACCGCACTCATGGCACAGGAGCGGGGCCCGGCGGCTCCGGCAGCTGGCCTTGGAGTGCAGGGACATGGACTTCTCCTTCCGCGTGATGTATGAGCACTTCTCACACTTAAAGATCTGGCTCTCTGACTGCACCACCAGCATCTGCACCCTGCCCTCCAGCACCAGTGTCTCTGCCTGCTCCTTGTCCTGCTTCCGCAGTGCCTTCAGCACCGACTCTGAGCCACCTCTGGCATCGTCACCAGAGTCAGCCGCATCCTCTGGGACAGGCAGGTGGCTCTGCTCGGCCGTCTTCAGCACACGGAGCCAGGCCTCTGGCAGCCCGTCCTGGCTGGTCTCTCTCATTTCGGTGTCTGACACCAGCTTGTGGTGGTCCAAGCACGACCCCTCGAGGTGCGCTGTGGCCTGCCTGAGGGAGTTTTTTCCCTGGATGTTTCCTGCTTCTATCCTGTCCTCCAGCCTCACTGCCTCATCCTCCTGTACATCTGCCTCCTCTTCCTCAAAGTCCGGGATGTCTTCAAGCGTATTATTGTTGTCCTCCAAGCCAAGGTCATCCTGGGAGCCCAGCATCTCATAGGCTGTGGGAGGCTCCTTGCAGGACAGCATTTCCACACTCTCTGGCTGCGTCGTGCAGGGTGCTCCAGTCAAATGCTCCAGGAGGGGGTCAGATGAGGCATTCAGTGCCTCCAAGTGCAACGTGCAGGTCTCTGCCATGTCCCCAGAAGCAGCGAGCTCAGTTGAGCCTGCGGCAGCATCTCCTTGCATGCAATCATCTCCCAGGGCATTGCCAGCAGTGGGATGGCTCTGCTGCCCCTCGCCCACACCTCCCTCTGCCTCGCCACCGCCCTGTGGTGGAGTGGCACCTCGCCCAAGGAGGGGCACCACTAACGCTTGCTGGTAGCTCTCTTCCTCCGGGGACTCCACCTGGGATGGCTTTCCCTTTGCCCACTGCTCGTTGTCAGCGAGGCAGGAGCTGGCATCCGCACGCAGGGCCACACCGAGCTCGTGGCCGAAGAGCGCCTCGGAGGAGCTGGCCTCCAGCTCCTTGCTGGCGTACTTTTCCAGCCAGTCCTTGTCACCGGGGACGTAGCCGTGAATCTTGCGCTTGTGAAAGAAGAGGCTGGTGTTGCTGAAGGGGCAGTAGGAGCAGAGGGCGCAGCGGGACTACTTCTGGTTGGAGTGCTTGCAGTTCTCGTGGTTAAGAAGTGCCTGCCTGTACTTGGTCTGGTAGGTGCAGTACTGGCACTGGAAGATGGGCACCTGGTAGTTCTGAGAGTGCTTCGCCTGCATGTGCTTCTGCAGCTCATACTTGCGCTTGCAAGCGAAGCCGCACACCTCGCAGATCAGACTCTTGCCCTGGTGCCGCAGCTTGTGGCTACTCAGTTGGTCAGCACGGTGACACCGGTACGAGCACTGGTTGCACTGGTACCTGCAGGGAAAGCAGAACTGGTCAGGAAGCAGGAGGAATCAGGGCAGGCTGAGCCCCGTCAGACACGCTGAGCTCTGCTTCCCCATCCTGGACACATGGGGAAGAGGTGCTGTTTGGTTTGTCAGATCTGACCTTCGCCATCTGGGCAGCTCTCACCACAAGCAATTCCTCCCTGCTGCAGCCCTTAGCGCTGCTGGTGCCTTACACCTCCAGCCTGGGGATGAGAGGTAGGCTCTCTGGGTATCCCATACATCGACCATGTCACTCCCAGCAGCACCTCCAGCATCCCTGGAGGCAGACTAGACCCAAAGGAGGTGATAGCAGAGGTAGAAACACATTTTGGCAAAGTCTTGCATATGTTCAAGCTGGCCTTGCCCCACACACATCAGTAGAACCCACGAACCCAAGCTCAGAGCTGCACTGATGTGGCAGCACACCTCCTCAGCCATGTGGAGACACCAAAGATAGCTTTGCCTACACAGCACCATGCCAGCAACAACCTGCAAGCTCAAAGACCATATTTCTTATGTGCCAGTCTGAGCAGACTGTAGCCTTCCCCTAGGCATGAGAGAGTCTGGCACATGAGGCAGCCCAAAGCAGCAGACCCCCAGAGCAGGATGTGGGGAGCCCTGACTATGCTGCCAGGCCAGCAGGGCGGGACTCCTACCGGAGATCTCCAGTGTGCTTGCGCATGTGGACGTTCAGGTACTGCTTCCACTTGGTGATGTACCCACACTCAGTGCACATGAAGTTCTTGTCGTTGGAGTGGGTCAGCATGTGCTTGGACAGGTAGCTCACATCCCGGCACGTGAAGTCGCAGAGCTCACACTTGTGAGGTTTCTCTCCTGCAGGCAACAGAGGAATTCCCTCAGCACGACAGCCAGATAAGGCAGCACGAGCTCCCTTCCCCTGTGGGGAAACCAGCTCAGCAGGAGCCGAGGGCAACAGCAGGGATGAGGGCACACCATGACTTCAGTCAAGTCACACTGGGGTGACAAAGCCAGTGATGGGACCCAGGAGCCCTGGCCCAGCTCTCCCTGCCCACCCATAGCAGGGGCAGGACCCCTCCCGTCCCAGCTCAGCTCTCAAGACCCCCAGAGCAGACACCCACCGGTGTGCAGCAGCATGTGCCGGATGAGCACCCTCTTGTGCGCGGTGGCAAAGGAGCACTCGGTGCACTTGTGGATCTTCTCGTTGGCGTGCATCTTGCCCACGTGGTCGTGAAACTCCACGGGGTTGAAAGTGGCGTAGGGACAGAAGCTGCACTGCAGCTGCTCGCTGCCCGGGTGCCCCTGCTTCTTGTGCTTGCGGAAGACGTGCTTGTTGGAGCAGATGAAGTCGCACTGCTGGCAGTGGAAGGCGTAGTGGGTTTTTCGGTGAGCCTCCATGGCCTCAGCTGTGCCAAAGAGCAGCGAGCAGGCGTGGTACTTGCACTCCACCGCCTTGATGCCGTGAGCATCCTTGAGGTGACGGACAAACTCCTTCCGGTCCTCTGCGCAGTAGTCACAGCCCCCCTGGAAGCAGCTCAGCCTCTTGGGCTCGGCTTTGTGAGTCTTTAAGTGCTCTTTGAGGGCCTGGCTGAGCCGGAACTTCTCCTCACAGACAGGGCAGGAGTAAACATCGGAGTAGAAGTTGGAGATGTCCTCATGCATGCTGGCCATGTGGCGGTTGAGGGCGTTCTTCTCCACGGAACTGTAGTGGCAGAGCGGGCAGCGGTGGGCCTTCTCGCCCGTCTCTCGCATCATGTGGATCTTCAGCTTGCTTTTGCTGGTGAAGTACTTGTGGCAGTTGGGGCACTGCAGGCTGGGGTCGGGGAAGTGCAGGTGGAGGTGCTCCACCAGGTGTGTCCGCTTCTTGAAGCACCGCTTGCACTCGGGGCACATGTGGGTTTTGTAGAGGTACTCTGAGCCCTCCGCAACGCCCCCTGTGAGAGCAAAGGAGGGGGAGCCATCAGCAGGGAGGAGGTGGAGAGCACAGGCAGATGTTCTCTCCCCAGTCCAGCTGGGCTGGGGTGAGGGTTTATCACACACGCGGTTGCACAGCAGCCATCTACTTGGAGGGACTGTCCCCATCCCAAGCCACCAGCATGGTTCAGGTTGGCTCTTTCCAGCTTAACACTGCTAAAGATGATGCAGCGCAGCCTGAATCAGGCCTGTCCTTGTGCCCCGGCTCCCCAGAGCCAGGCTGACTTTTGCCTGAGCCTGGCAGTGGCTGGGGACAGGCAACAGGAGAAGGGGCAGAGGGCAGGGAGAGCAGTGCGCTGGTACATGCAGGAAATTTGAGGCTGCTGGACAGCACAGGACCCCAGGTCCCACCAGCCCAGCCCGTTTCATTGCCAGTCTTGAGGCTGTGCTGCTTGTTCATAAATAAAAAGCCCGAGCAGCTCCTGGCATGGCCCCACATCCTACCTTTGAAGTGCTGCATCCGTGGCACCCTGGTTTTCTTGGAAGCCACCTTCCCGTCCTCTTTGGCCTCACTTTCGCAGGGGCTCTCACCATCCTCCTCCTCTGACACATCTCCACCACTGTCTGAGTCCTCTTCTCCAGCTGAAGCTTTCTTTTTTCCAAGGAGCCCTCTCCAGTGCCTGTGGGCTTTGCCAGCCTGGATTCTGCTGCGGTGGCTTCCCAGCCAGGGTGGCAATTCCTCGCCTCCTCCTGCCTTTCTTCTGCTGCTTCAGTGGGGAAAGACAGAGATCATCACACTCCAGATGAGAGGGAGCCACCGTCCCTCACCCCAACATGTGCAAAAACCT
>NW_010319240.1:0-207 GCF_000700745.2 Antrostomus carolinensis | reverse complement strand
ATGCAGCGCTGCTCAAGTCCATGGGGGGCCGAGCCGGGGGTGCCACCTGTTGTGGGCATCTCAGCAGGGGGCTCCGCGGTGTGGCCCTTCCTGTGCTGCCCGAAGAGCTTGGCGTTGGCCGTGACAAAGTCGCAGTGGCCACAGTGGAAGGGGAAGTGGGTGCGGTGGTGCTGCTCCATGGCCGGGCGGCTGGGGAAGAGCAGGGGA
>NW_010319239.1:0-554 GCF_000700745.2 Antrostomus carolinensis | reverse complement strand
TGAAAATTTAAGACCCAAGCAAACAACCCACTTTCAAATCATGCACAGCTGAGATTTCACCTGTGAGCAGTGTTTCAGGAACATCTACCCAGGCTTTTTGGGTTGTAATTTTTCTTGTGCCCAGATGAAAATAGCCCCTTTGCTCTGACCCATCGCAGTAAAGCGAAGTCCCCAGGAGAAAGCAACAATTAACCTGGAAATACAGCTTTGCCCTGGTGATGATGCTATAAAAAAAGCGCCAGAAATTCAAATTATTATCAAGGAGGTAAACAGTTTGGTCTGGAATTGGGTTTTTTAAGTACTGGCTGAGGTGGCTGTGGGATGAAAAGGTTCATAATGCTGAATATTTATTAAGTCATGGCAATTTTTTTTTCAAATACAAAGGTTACTTTTAAATTTCCTCAATTTTAGAGGGTTGGTTTTGCTTGCTTAAAAGAAATGAAACCCTTTCATTTGACTCCAAACAGAGCAAAGCTGCACAGCTGTGCAGCGCTCAATACTGCAAAGAGGAAAAAATTACTGATCATGTTCTGCCTTCAGAGGGGAGAAAAAAA
>NW_010319238.1:1331-1552 GCF_000700745.2 Antrostomus carolinensis | reverse complement strand
CGCGTTGGGGTGGGGGGGCACCAGGTGCAGCGTGTCCCCCAGCGTCTTGCGCAGGCACTGCGCAGCAAGGCGCTGCTGGGCTGCTGAGCACCGCACCACCAGGCAGAGGATGAGGGGGTAGGCGGAGGCGGTGAAGGCGTGCTGGTCGATCAGCCCCACCACGGCGCGGAAGGGCACGCAGGAGGCGGCTGAAGGGCTGGTGTAGACCACGGGCTCGCCCT
>NW_010319238.1:0-1135 GCF_000700745.2 Antrostomus carolinensis | reverse complement strand
AGAGCAAGTAGCGCGTGAAGCCATCGATGGCCAGGTAGCCCTTCTCCCGGCCCTCCTTGGAGGGCTCGTACTTGCTGACGATCTCCAAGCACTTCTCCTCCGTCACCCCCTCCATGCCCTGCTCCACCTCCAGGAACATCAGCAAGTCCTTCAGACCCAGGTACTCCTTGTTGCTGGAGAACTGCACCAGCAGGAAGAAGATCTCGGGGCGGGTGCAGAGCTCACAGTACGCCTCCACGAAGAGGTCGCAGGCCACCTCCGCACCGGGACGCTCGCTGACCTTCTGCAGCTCCTTGAACTTCAGCTCAATGGTGGAGGTCTTCATGCCTGGGTTGAGTGCTTTGATCAGCTGCACAGCCCGGGACACAGGGATGCGGCCAGACTTCTCCAGGTCAGCAAGGTCAAAGACAGAGGAGATCCAGGAGGTCCGGAGGCTGGGGTGGCTGGTCCCGGGCGCCTCGGGGGTGTGCTTCCCGTAGGACACCAGGTACCGGAGCCCCATCACCCAGGCACTCACCACATCGGCTGAGCTGGCCACCAGGTCCAGGGACTCATAGTTGTCTCCATAGATGATGGAGAAGGCACACTCGTCTGGGAACTGGTCAGAGAGGCCATTGCTGCGCAGGACGGGCGTCTTCTTGCCCACACGCACCTCTTTGACTGACTTGATCTCGATCTTGGCCTTCTCCGAGTCCTTCTTGGAGGGCTCCCAGCGCACGGAGCGCATGTCGGTGTCCAGCACAAAGAAGCGGCTGTACATGCGGGAGTTGGAACGCACCTTCTTCAGCTCGCAGCCCTCCAGCATGAAGGAGATGCAGGCGGCCGTGCTGTTGATCTTGCGGTCGTTGGGCATGGTGCTGAAGGACACTGTCTTCTTCTTCTGTGGCGGCCGCTGCCGGGAACCATCCTGCTAGGGTGGGAGAAGGGGGCAGAGCTGTCAGGGATGGAGCAGGCAGCGCGTGTCACCCCAGCCCAGTGCACAGTGCAGCACCCCAGGGTGCCCCAGTGCCACACAAAGCCCAGTCTGCCCCAGTCTGACCCCCTCCCCAGAGGCTGGGAGGTGGTTCCAGCCCTGACCTCCCCCACAGCTCGCTGCCTGGCTTATTTTAACTCCGCTTTCCTTCCTTCCTTCCTG
>NW_010319237.1:0-8980 GCF_000700745.2 Antrostomus carolinensis | reverse complement strand
ACACACACACACCCGAGACACACACACCGACACGCGTACACGCAGCGACAGGCGCGCACACACCCGCACCTCCCGGCAGCGCCGCGCTGAAAGTCTTCTTTCCTCCGGCTCCTGCCCTCCGTCTCTTTTTTTCTCTCCTTCTTCCCTTCTCCTCCGCCCCCCCGACACCACTTTGTGCCTTTTTTTTTCCTTCTTCCTTCCTTCTTTCTTCCTTCCTTTCTTTCCCCGGGTGCTTTCACAAGCTTTTCAAAACACGCTGCAAAAAGCCGTCGAACAAAATAAACACTTTCCAGTGCCCCCTTTTCTCCCCTCTCTCCACATCAAAAAAGAGAATGAGTAGGGGGAGGTGGGAAAAAAAAAAAACAAACCCTCAGGTGAATTATTGATGAGAGAGAGGAGCAGAAGAAATAAAACCATTTGACGTTGCCATGATCGCTGCTGCTGACTCGCTCTCCCCTTCGAGCTGGAGATCCAGGGTGCTCTGAGTGGTGGAGTGGAGCAGTGGTTGCTTACCCAAAAGCTGCCAGATCCTGTGTCTGATATCACTGCTGGGGTGCTGCAGATGCCAGTTCTCTCTCTCCCTCTCACTCTCTCTTCCCCAACCCCCCCCAAAGTGTTATGTCATAACAAACCTGCCCAGTTCTCACCTAGCTGGGCAGATACGACACTTCATTACTAGAGACCCTCCTCTTGGAATTGCCCTCTCTACAGACACTTTTTAAGCAGCTACAAAGCCAAAGGGAAAGCAACAAAACATTGCAATGTCCCCTATTTTCAAAAGGAGGAGGGGGGAAAGAACTGCAGCCTGATTGAAAGGCAGATCTAAACCTGGAGGAGTCTCCCAGGGCACAGACCTCCCATGCATGTATTTGGGGCTTCCATGTGGGCACGACAGCCTGACCCTGTGCACGCTGCCACTGATTCCCTGTTATGCAGCCAGGAGGGGAGCAGCCCTTCTCCAATCACTCAGACACTTGGATCAGTGATAGGACTTTACTGATGGCTCTTTGAAGAGTAACGTGGCCAGGTGCTCATGGTGCTGCCAAATGGCATGCTGGTCATGTGATTAGACACCTCTGTTTCGTATTAGGTTTTTTTTTTGATGTGTGCTGAAAGGACTGAGCAGGTACCTGAGCTTAGTACTCCCCTGTACTTTAAGATTATTAAAAACGTGACTGGTTTTGTGCTGCTGATGGCTTCCAGAGAAGATCTTTCCTGCATCACCTGGTGCTATTGAAATAGTCTCATGGTGAAACCTAAGCCCTCTTCAGAGACTGGTAGAAATGATCCAGTGTTCCCAGAAGCAAAATTGGCTACACAGATTTCCATCCAAAACAACAAAGTGCCAATAGTTTGTAAGAAATTGAGCATATGATTTTTAGATAGATACCTGTCAATACAACAATTTTTTTGTGCCTGTAACAGCTTTGCAACAAACATGTCCCATGTTAACCATTAACCTCCAGCAGCCTTCATTCACTTCTTATCCAGAGCCATCCCTCTCTGGGTGCAGCTTTCCTACCTTTCAAACCCAGCTGGGCAAGGTGCTGATCTGTTTTGAAGCTGTGAATGCCAACACATTGCGCTGCCTCCCATTCTGTAGGAGAGGAGGTTTGGAATACAGACAGCTCATACAGCACCTCAGCTCCGTGCACTAAGAAATGCTGGCCATAAATCTGGATACTAACAGACAGAAGAAATTAAAGAAGCAACAGGAAACTAAGAGGAGCAATAAAAAGCACCGAAACCCACTCTTTACTGAACACCAAGGCATTCTCCAGGCGAGCGTGAGCTGGGACTGTTTTTCAGCTGATGTGGAGAACTGAGGGTGAAGAATTAAGCCTGCAGAACTCAGCAAAGTCTTCAAGAAGCCATAAACCAGCTAGAAGTCCTCTTAGCTAGCAACAAATACAATACTCTCTAAAATGCAGAACACCAATTTTCTCAAATTTTAAGGAATTGCATTGGACAGACAAGAGCGAAAAAGGAATTTTTCTGTTTTCTAGGAACACATCAATATCATCTGAATCAGTGGCCACAACAAAGAGGGAAGAGTCAAGCTGAGAAACACCACCTGCTGTAAGCAGGGAAAGGAAACAAGAAATAAAGCAAATACTTGCAGCACAACTTTGTCCCTTTTGTAGAAATTGGATCTGCAGACTGAAAGATTTATGCCAACGCACAGGAACACCTGTCTGGAGGATTCTTGCAAAACAAAGCTGTATGAAAACAGGAAATGATTTTGTGCCACAATATTTTGTAAATAAATACATATGTGTAAATAATTCCACACTATTTCAGCATCTCATGCTTAAAAACTCTTCTGTACCTCATGCTGCTGAGTAGCCTTTTCACACTGCACAAATAACAGTAAATATAATTATAACATGCATAAATTTAGATTTAAATTTGAAACTGCTGACAATTTGGAAATATCGATTGTTTGTCAGAGATTAAAAACTTTACAATCATTTTACTTTCCAACAATCACAAGTTGTTTTAATTTCATTTTGTTGTGGGCAATGATGTCAACTGTCTCGATAGTGAGGAAAAAAAAAATGGAAATACAAGAAAACAGCCAAAACTCAGAGGAAAAAATTGAAGAAAAAAAAAAAAAGCAAAGTAACATCAAATACCCAACTGATCAGCAAGACAAAGTATATGCCAAATCATATTTTTTCAAAAGTGGACTTTCCTATTTCCTCCTCTGCAGGTGCAGACACCTGCTAATTCTGGGCTGGCAGCACCATTTGTCTGTTCCGCTGCTCTCACTTGAGTATCTCAGGAGCTGTTTTGCACAGAGCAGACGCAGAAGGGCAGACAAGTCAAGATGAGAAGCACTTCTCACTCACTCCTGTGCTCTTCTCCCAGAGTTGTGCATATATTTCTGTGCAAGCAGGTTACTTTAGCTGTAATTAGCAAGTATGCAGCTAATTACAACTATTTGTGAACACAGCTACTTCATTTCAGAGCTCAGTTGCGATCAAGTTAAATGCGAGTTAGGAACAAATTTGCACACACATTTTGCATGCAGTTATAAATCTTTTTTTAAGATCACAGTCTGCAAAAGCTAAGTGCTTCTCATCTCATCCAATCTATTCTGGAAAAATCAGAAAATATAACAAAATTCTCTTACACCTACCTGTCAGTCTGCACAGATAACATGAGACATACATTAATGATTAACTTCATACTTCTCATCACCTACGAAAGGAGACTGAAGTGGACTCTCTCCTGTAGCATGGATTACATTTTCAGAAATGTCAACACTTCCAAAAATGTTTTGGCAGATGACATTAAATTTTGACATCAGTGGTATCCTAATCTGAAGGAAGTCCAATTAAAGAGGCTGCTAATAACATGAAGAAGGGAGCAGATCCTGCCCCTGCCTTTTGCCAGACACATGCTTGTAGGTCTGAAACTCCTATTTTATTTGAACCACCCTTGCAGTATTGGAGAGGGGAAAACCTCAGACACTTGTCTGCTGCAGCTGCTCCGCACGGCAGGACTGTGGAGCTCCATCCCTTGTAGGAACCACCAGCAGCTCAATCAGACATTTTACTCCGTGCTTGGGACTGGAAGGCACTATGTTTCATTAAAGTATTATTTTCTGCAAAAGGTAACTGGCATTGAGATTCCAGATTACATTTATTAACAATATGAATTCAGGAGATGAATAAGACTATTAAAATGATAAGCCATTTGCAGGATGGAGGGAAGGCAGCAGAATAACGGGACAAGCAAAATTCAACACAGCAATCGTGATTTAACAGCCAAGTCCTACAAGCACAGAGGAAATCCTAATAAATTTCCTCTGCTCTGGGAAAAAGTGAAATAGAGGCCACCACGGAAAGTGTATTTTTTTTTTTGGGGGGGTGGGGGGTTGGGAGAGGGAGGAAGAGCTGAACTTAAAATAAAAATTGAATTCCTCCTGGGAATAAAATTAACCTACAATAAAGTTTGCATTCTCAGACATTCAAAAGGAAAGCATCACACTCAGTGATGCTGTAGGTCAAGTCTTTTTTGACTGCTCAGACACAACAGCAAACCACAATTCAGATAGTCATGGCAGCAGTTAAAGCAAATTCTTGGAGATGATGGATCAAGTCCTTAAATGGAGACTAGAGCCTGCAATCAATAAACTCCAAGCTGATCCCTGGGCTGTTCCAGCCAAGTCCCACAGCCAGCTGCATGAAGAAGGCCACGCCTGATCTTAGCCAAGGGGAGCGCACGCATCGAGCGGTGCGGAGCTGCTGGCACGGCTGTGAGATTTGTTCACATGCTGCTCCCAGAGAGATTGGAACTATAAATAATATACATAATCCAGCCTCAAATCCACCCCTAAGTAAAACAGACTGAAGAACACCTGTCACAAAAATACCTGAACCATATCACAAAATACCTCCTTCTTTTTTCCCCACCCACATAGTGGGAAGAGAACTTAAAGGTTGTTAGTAACAGTGTGTGTTTGGGTGCTTGGGCTGGGTTTTAAATGCTGCACAAAATGAGGGAAGTTTGCTGGGGATGCTGTGGGAAAGACGAGTTGAAAAGTGAGGTTTGCATTTAATTCATAAGCAGCAAGGTTAATGATCATTCTTATTTTATCTGACAAAGAATTTCTTAGTATTGATCCAGCTCCCTCTAACAGAGATTTTTTTTTTCTTCCTTTGAAAGAAAAATGAGTAAAATAAATGGAAACAATGCTGAAGAATGGAAATTCAGTTAGATTAAGCTCAGGGTTACTTTCTCCTTCTGGACACATACCGTGGAAGCCTAAAACTGTCTCCAGTTGGAAGTATTTTGCCTTTTCACAGGGAATTTTCTGCACCAAGGCAGACGTGCTAGGCATCTTTCTGACAAAGGGAAGAGCCGCAGGGAGAATAAGGAGAAAACACCATGTTTACATCTACATTTTCTTTTACCTCTTGGCTTGTAAACCTGCATTAAATACAATTTTTATATCAATATTGCATGATACCTTTCAAATCTCTTTGGAAAAAAAACCATCTTGCTTTGTATAATTAGTCATTTGCCTTACAAAGGCAAGAAATAATCTGCCTCAGACTTCCTCTCCTGCTTTTGAGCTTCTTGCTCATGTCTAGAGGCCTTATGAATTCTACTAACCCCTCGGTAACAGGAGCCCTCCTTCCTCTCCTTTGCTTTTTTCTTTATCCTAATTATATTTCCCTTCTGTCAAGCTGAGCTTTCAGTTTGCTGCATGTGTAACACGGTTTTGTAGTGAGTTGGCTGAGCACCCATCAGCCTCCTCCTAGGACCAAACACCCCCAGCTCAGCTCAGCGCTGCTCTGCTTTTTGCTGAACTCATCCTAATGAGGACGCGCCAGGTGAGCGGGCGCGGGGGGTGAGGGGGGCAGAAGGGCTGGATTCCAAGGCAGAATACTGATGACAACTCAAACCTGTGTTTATGAAGCTCAGTGGTCAGACTTTTTACCATCTTTTGACATTCTTTCAGGCTAAATATTGTATTTCCTGAGTTGGCTGTCATCTCCATCTGGCTGTTGGCTCCCGTACAGACTCACTTGTCTTTTAGACAGCTGGCCCTGTGGCTCTCAGCTACTCACACAGTTTGTTGGCCGAATCCAAAATTAATTCACTTGGCTAATGAGCTTAATGGTTCTTAAGAAGACACCATAAATATTTTATAAAGTAAATTTCACTTTGTTTATTTAAGCATAAATTGTAAAGAGATTCTACAGGAATATAATAAAATCATCATTTATATATATGCATATGGCTGGAATTACTAAAATGAACACAAGTTTTGCTATTTAATTCAGACAGATGCAGAATCAAGCCTAGATTTTCCTTGCTTTGTTTTGATCTATTTCATAGATATATATGTGTGCTTTATCTCTGGCACCTTGCTTGTCTTTTTAAGTGAGTTTTTATGTATATTTCCCTATTTTTAATTTACCTCTCTTCATTCCATTCCATCTTCAAGTATTTTTTTAAACTTTCTGCAGCAGCAGAACAGAGAAATCCATGAAAAAAAAAAATGGTCTACTTCTGTTTCTTGGGTTCCTTTAATTTCCCTGACATTCTGTTTTGATACATTTGTGTTTTGATGGCCATCTTGGGAAAGAGAATTTTAAAATTCTGTGTGAATTTTAGAATTGATTAAGAAAATGAAGTCAGCAGGACGTCTGCATGTGTGTAAAGGTAAAACTCTTCAGATATGCTGACAGCATTGGCATTTGAGGTCTTTATTTAGCATTTCTTACACAGCCAAACCTTCTATTTGGCCAATACTGCAAACCTGAGCACACTTCAGGCCCAAGAACAAAGTGCAAATCAGGGTGTGAAACCTCATGGCCAGATTCTGCAACTCCTTACAGCAGCGTGTTCCCTCAGTTACTCTTTGATGAATCTCTGGAAATATTCCACAGTTACACTGAGCCCAATAGACTTAATCTGGATTTACATCAGTGTAAAACTCAGAGCAAATTCTGACCCTGTAGGTTCTTTTTATTCCTTCATAGATCCTAGATAGGAATCAAGTGTTTGCAACAGCAATAGGCCAGTAAATGTCATCATTAATCTTGGCTGGGTTATCCACAAATAGTTAAATATTTCCTGTGTTTATTTTCATTCAAAATATTTCTAGTAAATCTCTTTCTAGTTTACGTGTTTAACCCTCTTGCAAAACAGGGCTTTGGTGCATTAAGACTGTAAAATAAACTTACATACAATAACTGGCTTTATAGCAGGTAATTGCAGCTATATAACTTGTTATAAAACAAAATTTAATTCTTTTTTTACTATTGCATTTCAGTTCATGCCTAGAAAAAAAAAAACTGTTCTTTCTGTGTTTTCAACTAATTTTCCTGATACATTTATGAAATAAATAATTTTGTGAAGTGCTGCACTGACCTGTGCAATGGTCTTAGATTTTTCAATTGCATTTTAATGTGGTAAGAAATGTGATTTTGTCCAAATGGAATACAATCAGATTATATAGTCAGAAAACCAGAAAAACAGCCTAGCAGGATAATCTTTCCCTTTTAGCAGGAGGGAAGGGGAAGGAACATGGTTTGTTACTTGCTCTGATCTTCAGAGCCCATTTCACTGAGCAAGGTGGTTCTAATGAACTCGATGGAGTTCGCAAAGGCTTCAGCAATCTGCTGACAGTCAGTTTAGCTTCAGCTGTTGAATACATGTTGTGGATATAGTTTGCTAATTTGGTGTCAAGGAAACCACAGAAAAATTAGATCCTGAAGTGGTGTAATTTAGTGCATCTCCTTTGACATCAGTCAAGGTACACAGATTACCTCCTCTCAGGAGGATTTGTCCCAGATGAATTTCTCACTGAGTGGTTTTCATAGCAAGGGCCAATGAAAAACTAGAAATAGTGTTACTGAGGGAATAGTTTGCATTAAAAGAAGTGTCTAGAATAGTGAATTAAGAGCCTGTCTGTTGGTTGTATTGCTTCTTTGATATTTAACAGAAGTGGATTGACTGGAAGATTTGTGATGATATTTAGGGAGGAAGCCACAGGGGATGGCTTCGCATTAGAATTTTTAGTGCCATCTATTGAGATGTGCCAACTTTAACAGAAGAAAAAAAAATTTGATTTTTTTATGAATTGTAGGTTTTAGGTTTTAACTCACCAACTTCCATTGCATCCATTTGCTGCTCAGACTAGTTTCCAGCCTCCTTGCAGCATGGGTCATATCAGATGGTCCTGCTACATTCACACACTACTGGGAAACGTAAAAATCACAGTACTGTACCTTCAAGTAGCTGGTTTCTCTCCTCTCATTTCAAAATAAATATTACAAAAGCAAATCTCCAAACCTGGGCACAACTCTCCAAATCTCTAGAAACACTTTTGCAACTGGGACATAAATGTACCATGGCTTTTTTTTTTTACTTCTCCCCAGTACATGGCTTCCAACAACTATTATCTGCTCCTCCAACAGGTTTTTTAACCTTTCTGCAGTGATCAAGCTGGTGTCAAGGCAAGTAGTACAACAACCACAGGAAAGCTCCACATGGAGAGGCCTACATGAGCACGGGTGAGTGAAGAAATTATTTCTTTGAAGTGAATTAACAAAAGAAAAGGTTTAAAGGAACAAAACTGTTTGGTGATCAACCTCCAACAATGTACTTTCCACTTCAAAGAAATAAATGGTCTTAGGTCAAATGAATCCTTTCTTTGAGAAAAGCAGAGAGGTTTGTTCTGTCTACAGACTTTTTATGATTAAATGCTGGCTAATTTTGGAAGAATAAACTTCCAAAGAAAAATCTTGACATTTATTTTGTTGTGGTAGTTTCAACATTTCCACTTTCTTTCCATTTCCTTTTATTTTTTCTTTTCTTTTTCATTTGTTTTGCTAGAGATAAGCAGGGCTAGAGGGAGAGGAAAAAATTTCTTCTAGAAATTTCCTCTTAAAAATTTAAGCTTCCCAGAAATTATTGGTGACTGCAAATGTGCAAAAGCACCTCAAAGTCTCTACATTTTACTTCAGCCTTTCAGAGGCAGAACACAGTATCTCAAACCTTATTTCTGCTGTTTTCCCAAAAATGCAAATCTTTTAAAACCAATGTGTAATTTTCTCAACTTAATATTTTGGTTAATAGATCATTTGTATAGCAAATATAATCTCAGTGCACATTTTCTTCTACAAATTATGGGACTAATTTAGGCAGTGCATGTAATTTATGTAACTCACATATGCAAAATATTTAACATCAAGTGTCTATTCAGTTCTAAAATTTGCAGTTCACAATTGGTAGGGAGTTAGAAAATTAGTAACTGAGTCTTTCAGTCAGAGAAAGGAAATAATACTATGTAACTTACCCAAATATTCAGGCAGCTTGAAGAGTAAGTCTTCTGCTGTACCTGTGGACCAAGTTTCACTTTCTCTTATATTTGTAGCATAACCTAAAGTGGTCTGGAAGTAAAGCTTAATAGACAATTTTAGAAGAAAAGATGCTCGGGTTTGGGTTTGTTTTTTTT
>NW_010319236.1:258-572 GCF_000700745.2 Antrostomus carolinensis | reverse complement strand
GATGTGCTACTGCACTGCCTGGAGTCCCTCCACGTCAAACCAGTATAAACCAGTATTGACCAGTATGGCACTGGGAGGGAACTGGGAGTCATTGGGAGGGTACTGGGAGTTACTGGGGCTGCCCCTGGACCCCAGTACCCTGAGGGATGCATTGCTGTGGTCCCTGGTGCCCCCTTCATGTCAGAGCAGTACAAACCAGTATAAACCAGTATGGACCAGTATGGCACTGGGAGGGCACTGGGAGGCATTGGGAAGGTACTGGGAGACACTGGGAGTTACTGGTGCTGCCCCTTGACCCCAGTACCCTGGGGGAT
>NW_010319236.1:0-246 GCF_000700745.2 Antrostomus carolinensis | reverse complement strand
TACCCTGGGGGATGCGCTGCTGCGCTGCCTGGACCCCTTCCAGGTCAGACCAGTACAAACCAGTATAAACCAGTATGGACCAGTATGGCACTGGGAGGGCACTGGGAGGCATTGGGAAGGTACTGGGAGACACTGGGAGTTACTGGTGCTGCCCCTTGACCCTGGTGCCCTGAGGGACGCATTGCTGCGGTCCCTGGTGCCCCCTTCAAGTCAGACCAGTACAAACCAGTATGTCCCAGTACAAAC
>NW_010319235.1:2456-7453 GCF_000700745.2 Antrostomus carolinensis | reverse complement strand
TTTTTCATTTCAGGATGATTGACTGGGTGTCCTGGCCCCTGGGAAAGAACATAGACAAGTGGATCATTGCTCTGCTAAAGGGTTTGGCTGCAGTGAAAAAATTCAGCATCTTAATTGAAGTTACTCTTTCAAAAATTGAAAAGGTCAGTGGGGCTCTTTTAAACATGAATGTGAACAACAGATGACTTCTTGCACCTGAGATATCTTCTTGCCTTTCAATTGAATGAAGATGAGATGCAACTTGAGATGTATAGAAAAGAGTGTGCTGTCTCCAGGGCTTTTGGAGGGACCATTGTGTCCCCTGCACCCTGTGTGAATGCTGCATTCCTGTGTACAGGGTGGTGGGATGATATTGATTTTGCAGCTGATGATGTTCTCCAGAACAACCTGCAGGTCTTTAGGTCTTGGATTGCAGAGGTACTAATATCTTAAAGGTTATGAAATAAAAGAAGCCAAGGATTTTCAAGCCAACTGCTTTCCTTCCCAAACTATGGAGCTCTTAGACAGTCTGCCTTTGGGAATGTGACACGCTCTCCTTTAGCTCTACCTGGATTGGTGCTGGGTGGCACAGGCAAAATAAACTGGTGAAGGGCCTGGAGAACAAGTCTTACAAAGAGCAGCTGAGGGAACTGGGGTTGTTTAGTCTGGAGAAAAGGAGGCTGAGGGGAGACCTCGCTCTCTACAACTCCCTGAAAGGAGGGTGTAGAGAGATGGGTCTCAGTCTCCTCTCCCAGGTAACAAGTGATAGAACAAGAGGAAACGGCCTCACGTTGAGCCAGGAGAGGTTTAGATTGGATATCAGGAAAAACTTATTCACCAAAAGAGTAGTCAAGCATTGGAACAGGCTGCCCAGGGAGGTGGTGGAGTCACCTTCCTTGGTGGTATTTAAAACATATGTAGATGAGGTGCTGAGGGACATGGTTTAGAGGTGGAATTGGTAGTGTTGGGTTCATGGTTGGACTTGATGATCTTAAAGGTCTTTTCCAACCATTATGATTCTAAAATACATAGCAGTGAGCATATTAACAGTCCACACAGTCACAGGTCAGTTTTAAAGCCTGTGCCCTGGCCTTAGTTCATTTACTGGCACAGATAAAGCCCCCACTGCCATTGCCATCACTGGTTTCGACAGTGAATACTTGCTGCCCTGTGAAAACCGTGTGACCAAGCACTGAAACTGGTCACCACTTCAAAACCATTTTCCATGCTGTGGTGCTGCTGCTCCCTCCTTCATATAATGGAGATAACACCTCCAGTGGAAGTCACCTTAGAAGTTATCAAGACCATCATTATCAGTACTGGAATTTAATCAATAACTCCATTTGTCCCTGTGATCTCTCATGTGCATTGAGCAGTGGGAGAGTAGCCAAGAATCTCTGGTTTTTCTTTATCTTTCCTTTCGTTGTTAATGCATAGGAAAGGGACCCAGCCCTTAAAATAACACGAGATTTTTGGAAACTCTCAGAAGTATGGTCTGAAAGGGATAGGGAACGTTGTCAACTTATGCCATTTTCTGTAGAGTAGGATAAATATCATTACTTAGCCTTTGAAAAGGACCTTTGCTTTCCACCTCTTTGCCTGAAAGGTTAGTGATAAAGTTACAGGAGATGACTCTGAAGACCTGGCTGTAGGCTGCTTGCTTCGACATCCAGTGTGGAGTAGGGACAGACCAGCAGCTATGGTAGATCTCATTGCACCTCTTTCCTGCTGGCCCCTTCTCCTGTGTGTTGCGGTGCCATTCTGCTTTCTCACACTCTGAAGACCTGGCTGTAGGCTGCTTGCTTTGACATCCATTGTGAAGTAGGGGCAGACCAGCAGCTATGGTAGATCCCATTGCACCTCTTTCCTGCTGGCCCCTTCTGCTGTGTGTTGCGGTGCCATTCTGCTTTCTCATTTGCTTTCTTTCTCCTCCAACAGGTCTTCTCCAAGTTGCTGTACCCCATTGTGAGAGAGGGGGCTTTGTCTGTCCTGCAGTACATGCTGCTGAGCTTCCAGCACTCGCATGAGGCATTTCACCTGGTAAGGCTGTATCTGGCACTTGGATGAGGGCATCACCTTGAGTGTAACCATGCCCTGGGGCAGCACAGGTGGGAAGGAGCCCAAGGGGCTGATCTTGGGGAGTATTTCCCCCATCTGCTTGATTTCACCATGTGATGTAAACCCAACCCTGCCCATCCACTTGCATCCTGTCCTGACAGCTGCTCACCCTCTCCTGCAGCCCAGACAGTTTTTTGGGCACTGCAGAGCCAGTGCTGAGATGTGGAGGCAAGTCTTGAGCCTAAAAGGAGTTGGTTGCCACAGACAGAGGAACCACGCTATGTCAGAGAGCAAGGTGCAGAGGTGAAGTGAGGCTTTGCTTTCTTCTCTGATGGTTTCTTCCATTTCTCTGGAGGCTTACCAGATGGTTGGCTCATCTCCTGTGATAAATCAGTATAAAGCTGGTTGGGGCTTGGCCCTTCCAGATTTGAAATGTGTGCAACGTGTGTATGCTCGACGTTTTTTTCTGCAGTACTCTACCAGCTGGAAGAGTGGTCCCTATGGCCAAGTGCATTCCTATGGTCCTTTCTCAGCTTCAAAGCCCACCAGCCAAGGATGCAGTCAATGCAAATATATTGGATGGCATGTCAAGCCACGCTGAGGGTCTCATCAGCAGTAGCTGTAGTGCTCTTGCAGTCATTTTAACCTGGTGTTGGCCAGCTCTGCCAGTGGAAGGGAAGAAGATGTTCTCCTCTTCTTTCCTCTTGCTCTTGCTTCCTCCTCCCAGACAGTCTCCCTTGTGCTGAGCCATTTGTACAGCTGTGTGCTACACTGTGTTGTAAAAGGAGCTCAGGTAAAACTCACCCTAGCAGAAAATTGTGGTGGTCAGTAAAGCCTAACTTGGTCTTGATCAACCACAAAACTACACTATTGCATTTGCCTGGAGAAGGAAGGGGGAAGAGGTGGAGGGATGGCCCAGGGCAGGAAGATGTCCAGGACTACCCTGAGCCATTCCGACTTAGGATGTAGCTTCAGGGTGAGATTTAGAAGATATGGCCTCATATTTGTTCCCACCTTTTGGCTGAGGTGTGGTAGATCTTGCCACTCTGGCTTTGGGATGTGTTAGGTGAAACCTTTGCATTGAGAGCGGCTTGGAGGGCTCAGGCAGTGGAGAACCAGGAATATATTATTAAACAGCCCTTGCTGTTTCCTAAGCAGGTGCCTGAGTGTCCCTTGGACTCGGTGAGCCCCATCCTACATATGACTTCGAATTGTCACCAATATGTGGCATCCATTACCATTTCTTGAAGTGATGGGTCATCTTTCAAAGCATTGCACAGCGTTAGCTCAATAAAACTTGGAGTCTGGGTCAGAACACTTCCTCTTTGTGAATTCTCTGCTGTTAAAAGCAAAAATCCCTTTTAGCAGTATTTGAATCTCCTGTTTTCATTTCCACAGTGATATTTTCTATTTTATTTCACTGTTGACACTAAGGCATGGCTCTACTTCTTGCTGGCGTTGCCCCTGGAATGCTGTAATTAAAAAGCAAGGCTGAAGGCAAAGGCATGCTTGCAGTGATTGAACTGATAAAAGCAGTAATGGAAAATTACTCCTATTAATGTTTGATTTTATACTTTTTCATTAAAGCTCTTGCATTTGGCTTTTCACCTAAAGTTCACAGAATAAACAGATAAGGCTGGAAAAAAACAAAGCTAGCCAGCATTTTGAACTGATGTATTTTCATTCCTTAGCTGGAAATGCTTTAAATGAGACTGAATTTCTTGAGAAACTCTTGGATTTCTAAAATTAGAGTCATTCCAACGGATTGTCTTCAGTTGGGCGTCCAAATTTTGAAACACTCCAAGAGCTGTCAGTTGCTCTTGGCTTGAAATTTCCATCTACAGCCCAGTGAGCATAAATTTCCTCCCCTATTTTTTAAAACAAGGCACAAATCTGTCCTGTTCCTTATCTTTTTGTGTTTGCCCTGGCACTTTGGAAAGGTTTTGAGCATTGTTCCCATCACAGCTTGGCAAAATATTGATGTATAAAATGGCACTGGGATTCATTCCAACTTTTCTGTTGGAAAGGAAATAGTTAAAAACTCCAACATTTTGAGGAGAAAGAAAAAAAGAGAGAGAGAAAGAAGAGAGGAAGATGAAGGGAGGAAGGGAGGACCAGGAAATGACCAGACTGGGGATCCTGAGACTTTACTCCAGGATTATTCTGGGGTAAAAATAACATAAAATATAAATATGAAGAGGGTTGCCTAAGTGCCCAGGGTCTCTCTAGCACATCTGCAGGGTTGGAAATAGGTTATTAATTCTCTGTACAGCTGTGGGGTCAGCAGAGGGTGCCCATGAGCAATGTATCATTTGTGTTTGCTTCTGCTTGTTCATTTTTCAGTTTTCTAGATGAAAGCAAAACAACAAACGTGCAGTTTCTGTGCCTGTCTCCACCCATCCAACCATACCAATTCCAGTTTAGTTTATACAGTAGAAAATAAAATACAGCACACCAGACAACACTTCTTGTAGGGCTAGTTCATCTGTCTTGTAGGTTTGAATCCTTCCACTTGGCAGTCAACATACAATGCTCCTTTCCACCCTGGGGTGTGTGATTTAGTAGAGATTGATCTGCACAAAGAATGGAAATCACAGCCTGGCGAAGCAGCAGCACAGAGCTGCAGGTGTCATGCAACATGGAACCCTCTAAGGTCTGTAGTGTTTGCACTACTCAAGTCAACAGAAGAGTTGCTGTTGAGTTCCTGGGGTGAAGGATGAAGTAAAAAATGGGACTGAAGTCAACTTCTGTTGATTGTCCTTTTTGCCTGGGGGTGAATTTTGTTCATGTGTGTTAAAGCCCCACCTGGATACTGTGTCCAGTTCTGGAGCCCCCAACATAAGAAAGACATGGACCAGTTAGAACAAGTCCAGAGAAGGGCCACCAGGATGATCCGAGGGCTGGAGCACCTCTCCTATGAGGACAGACTGAGAGAGTTGGGGTTGTTCAGCCTGGAGAAG
>NW_010319235.1:0-2278 GCF_000700745.2 Antrostomus carolinensis | reverse complement strand
GTCATGCAACATGGAACCCTCTAAGGTCTGTAGTGTTTGCACTACTCAAGTCAACAGAAGAGTTGCTGTTGAGTTCCTGGGGTGAAGGATGAAGTAAAAAATGGGACTGAAGTCAACTTCTGTTGATTGTCCTTTTTGCCTGGGGGTGAATTTTGTTCATGTGTGTTAAAGCTCAGTGAGTAATTTGGAGCTGTTTTTGATGTAGTGAATTTTCCTTTTCCAGCTGCTCCCTCACATCCCCAGGCTGGTGGCCTCTCTGAAGAAGGAGAACTCCAACTCTGCCACCAGCTCCCTGGAGCAGCTGGCTGAGCTCATCCACTGCATGTTCTTCCGCTTCTCAGGATTTCCAGATCTCTATGAACCAGTTCTAGAAGCAGTTAAAGTAAGACACAGACCTCTCAGCCATTTTTCTGTTTTCCATATGGAAATGGCATCTTATTTTGCAGTTTACTGCGAAGGGACTGTCCTCCTGGTAGGGATGTCCTAATCTCAACATCTCAAATTGTGGTAGAAGAAAGGTTTAACATTCTGAGTTTGGTCCCCATGTAGGCAAGTTGAGGGAAGATGCTTCTCTTAGAGTGGGCCTGCAGAAGTCCTGATTGGTCCTAATCTCAACATCTCAAATTGTGGTAGAGGAAAGGGTTTAACATTCTGAGTTTGGTCCCCATGTTGAGGCAAGTTGAGGGAAGATACTTCTCTTAGGGTGGGCCTGCAGAAGTCCTGATCATGCCTGTGGATTATAGCTATAACTTAAATCCTGAATGCTTCTAAAGGTCTAATGCCAGCAGCTAAACACTTCCTTGCATGGATGCATGTTCATGTGAAGAGCAGGGGAAATGAGCTGTGTGAACACCTCTAGCAGAGGAGTTTCACAGTTGCCTGTTAGTAGTTCTTCATGTGGAAAGATAACGATTCATATTCAGGATGATCCGAGGGCTGGAGCAGCTCTGCTGTGAGGACAGGCTGAGAGAGTTGGGGCTGTTGAGCCTGGAGAAGAGAAGGCTCCGGGGAGACCTTCTAGTGGCCTCCCAGTACCTGAAGGGGCTACAAGAAAGCTGGGGAAGGACTTTTCCTAAGGGCAGTTAATGACAAAACAAGGGGAAATGGGTTTAAGCTGAAAGAGGGCAGGTTTAGATGAGATATTAGGAAGAAGTTTTTCACTGTGAGGGTGGTCAGACACTGGAACAGGTTGCCCAAGGAAGTTGTGGATGCCCCCTCCCTGGAAGTGTTGAAGGCCAGGCTGGATGAGGCTTTGAGCAACCTGGTCTAGTGGAAGGTGTCCCTGCTGCTGGCAGGGGGGTTGGAACTGGATGAGCTTTAAGGTCCCTTCCAATCCAAACCATTCTATGATTCTATGATTCTATAACACAGACCTCTCTTTCCAAGGCTCTTCCTATTCCAAATGAAGACCGGATTAAACATCTCTTGGGACAAAATGCTTGGACCTCCCAGAAGAATGAGCTGGCCTGCTTCTACCCACGCCTGGCATCCAAATCAGAGACGGGAAAGATTGGGTTAATTAACTTGGGAAACACCTGCTACATGAACAGCATCATACAGTCTCTTTTCATGGCTTCAGAGTGAGTTTTCACTCCCTTGCTCCCACCCAAGACTGCTCCAGGGGTTGCTCGTTGCTCTGGTGTTGCACGTCTCACACTGATTTTCCATCTTAGGGTTCTCATCTCTGTTTTCCTTTTTCAGCTTTCGACATTCGGTGTTGAATTTAACTGAGGGCAACTCCCAGCCCCTGATGACAAAGCTCCAGTGGCTCTTTGCGTTTTTGGAGCACAGTCAGGTAATTATTTCATGTTCTAGTTATTTGTTTGGACTGTCGGCTACGGAAAGGCTCGTCTCCAAGTTGCTTCCTGCCGACTTCAATGTGCTGATAAGGAGCTGTGGATCTTGGTGGGTTTTTATAACGGGACAAATTTTGTTTATTTGAAAGAGGCTAATTTTGGGGGTGGAGGAGGCAAGCTCCTATCACCCGTGAAAGTGAGCTGTGTTCACACCAGGCTGCTGTTCTTCAGCCTGTGGTCTTTCTGGGTTGGGCTGATGTAATAACTAATAGTTTCAAGACTGAAGTCCATTTGGTAACGTAATACTTTACATATGTGGCCAGCTGAAAAGCCTGTTGGTATAAAGCAGAAGGGTTTTTTTCTTGCTATGCAGCAAGGAAAAAGACTGGAGCAGCTCACTCGTCCCCTCGCTTCACAGCAAAGCACAAGCAATTGATGGAAATTGCCTTAAAAGTGGTTTCCTTAAAAGATTAATAATAATA
>NW_010319234.1:331-573 GCF_000700745.2 Antrostomus carolinensis | reverse complement strand
CCGGAGCGCCTCAGAGCCTCCTTTGTGCAGGGCGCTGCCGCCACACATGTGCGGGTGCTGCGAAGCAGCTGGTGGGACTGGGACCCTGTCCCAGCGCCGCCCCCGGCCGGCGCCACCCCCTCCCCACCAGCACAGGGACCCCCAAGACTCTGGCAAGCTGCCCGCTGCCCCTCACCTGGGGCACCCCTTGGTATTTCCAGGGGCAGCCGGGGCTGTGGATGAGGGATGCCCCGGCATGGCCG
>NW_010319234.1:0-204 GCF_000700745.2 Antrostomus carolinensis | reverse complement strand
ATTCCAGTCCCAGCCGGGCAGTGCTGGGACACCCTCACAGCCCCCCTCTCCCTCATGCTGACACTCTGTGCCTCAGTTTACCCCGTGCCGAGGGCCGTGGCCAGACGGGATCTCCATCTCTCCTTCCTTTCCCCAGGAAAGGGGAGGGAGCTTCACCCACCACTTCCCTGTGTCCCGCGACCAAGCCAGGAGACTGTGACGAGC
>NW_010319233.1:0-464 GCF_000700745.2 Antrostomus carolinensis | reverse complement strand
TCCAGCCCTCCACATGTGTCCTGACACTGCATGTGTGTCCCACACATGTCCCAGCCCTCTGCACATGTGTGTCTCCATGTGTCCCACCCCTCTGCACATACATGTCCCACGTCTCCCAGCACTCTGCACACACGTGTCCCTATGTGTGCCACTCCTCTGCAGACATCCCACACATGTCCCACCTCTATGCACACACGTGTCCCCGTGTATCCCACCCCTCTGCACACGTGTGCCACACATGTCTCAGCCCTCTGTACATACATGTCCCAGCCCTCTGCACACGTGTGTCCCACCCCTCTGCACATGCATGACCCACACATGTCCTACCCCTCTGCACATACATGTCCCCCATGTGTCCCAGCTCTCTGCACACGTGTCCTACACGTGTCCCAGCCATCTACATAGATGTCCCACGTGTGTCCATCCCTCCCCACACGCCTGTGCCCCATCCCACCACCCGAACC
>NW_010319232.1:407-612 GCF_000700745.2 Antrostomus carolinensis | reverse complement strand
TTAACAGACAAGCCAGAACAGCCAGTTGCCTTTTCCATTCATTTTCCACGCGGCCCCCTGGGACGGCTGCTAATGAAAGAGCCGATTGTGCCCCTGCAGAGGAGCGGGCAGGTAGGGCAGGAGCAGCAGCAGCAGCTCCAGGAGCTCTGGCCGTGGCATTCACACAGCTCGAGATGAAAAAGCCACAGGGGAGGGTGTCCTGGGG
>NW_010319232.1:0-235 GCF_000700745.2 Antrostomus carolinensis | reverse complement strand
CCCAGTGGAGGGCCTGCCGCCCTCCCGCAGCGAGCACAGCGGGGACACCGCCGCGGCTTCACTGCCTGCAGCTGGCAGTGCCAGGGGAAGCAGCTTACCCCAGCCCCTGGCACAGGGGAGAGTCTGAACCAGCCCCATATCCCCCCGGGGCACGGGAGGCCCCTCTCAATACCAGGTCTGTCTCTTGTGAGCAGCAGAGCTTTGCTTGGAAAAGACAGAGCGAGCCTTTTCCAGC
>NW_010319231.1:0-1652 GCF_000700745.2 Antrostomus carolinensis | reverse complement strand
CCACAGAGCCACAGAACCACAGAACCACACAGCCACAGAACCACAGAACCACAGAGTGGTTTGGTTGGAAAAGATCGTGATGATCATCGAGTCCAACCATGAACCCAGCACCGCCGAGTCCACCACTAACCCGTGTCCCCAAGTGCCACATCTGCACCTCCTACTCTTCAATCCCTCCAGGGATGGGGACTCCACCACTGCCCTGGGCAACCCCTTCCAATGCCTCAGAACCCTTGCAGCAAAGAAATTCTTCCTCACATCCCATCTCAACTGCCCTGGCCACAACTGGAGCCCATTTCCTCTTGGCCTGTCCCTTGGGCCTTGGTTGAACAGACCCACCCCCACCTCTCTCCACCCTCCTCCAAGGGACTTGCACAGAGCCACAAGGTCTCCCCTCAGCCTCCTTTTCTCCAGGCTCAACACCCCCAGTTCCCTCAGCCACAAGGGAACTCAGCACACTTGTGCTCCAGACCCTTCCCCAGCTCCGTTCCCTTCTCTGGACACGCTCCAGCACCTCAACTCAACCTTTAGAAAGAATTTATCATTTTATAAGCCAGGCTTTTCCCCACGGCCCCGTCATCGCTGCCTGGATCCCAGCACACAAACCCCAGCTTCCAGGGATGGAGAGGAGAAGGATCTGGCCCCACACACCCTCTGTGCCCTCATCCCTTCTGCCTTCTCCTCATTCCCATCCCAGCTCCAGGCAGCAGCTCTCACTCACCTCCACACGCTCCCTCTTCCACCTCCGATCCCCAGATCCCGGTGGTTATTTCTGCTGCAACGAGGAGAGGGACGGAGAAATGAAACGACAAACCCACCAGTGCTTTCAGGACACATGTCAGACGGGGAACGAGCTGCGCGGAGGCTGAACGGCGCTTGGCCCCGCTCCCTCCCCGGATCCACACTCTGGTCTAACACACGGCGCTGCTGTCCTGCTTCCCATTTATTTTCCATCATCATCTCCACCTAAAGCTGCCCCTGCAGGACCAGGGGTGTCCCCTGCCCTGACCCCAAAGCCAGGACTTTGGGAACAACAGCCCTTTCCTCCACGTGGCTGGGAACGAGCTGGGGAGCAGGACCAGGATGGGACATCCCTGCGAGGAGTGTGGCCAACTGGGGATGGCATCCAGGGAGTCCCACCACAGATCCCAGAACTGCCTGGATTGGAAAAGCCCTTTAAGCTCATGGAGTCCAACCATGAACCCAACACTGACCAGTCCCCTATGACTAACCCATGTCCCTCAGCACTGTGTCTACACGACTCTTCAATCCCTCCAGGGATGGGGACTCCACCACTGCCCTGGGCAACCCCTTCCAATGCCTCAGAACCCTTGCAGCAAAGAAATTCTTCCTCACATCCCATCTGAAGAGCTGAAGGTCCCAACACGCCCACAAGCAGCTTTAGAAGGTCAGTTCCCAGCTGTTGTCTCTTCCCGAGCTGGGACAAACACAGGGAAGGTCAGAGCCACGTCCCCGGCGTCGATGGCCACCACGTCCTCCCTCCAGCACCCCGTGTTGGCGGCAGAGCGCTGCCGGGGCGTTAATTAGTGCTGAGGTTAATCAAAGCTGTGACCCGGTCCTGGTTCCGGCCGCAGCCAACGCGCCCAACGGCCGAGGGGACGATCCCGAGACCGCCGGGAGAGGCCGGGGGG
>NW_010319230.1:0-11151 GCF_000700745.2 Antrostomus carolinensis | reverse complement strand
AGGGGGGTTGGAACCGGATGATCTTTAAGGTAGTTTCTGACCCAAGCCATTGTATGATTTTCCAGTGCACGTGTTTAACAGCAGATATTGACCATGCCTCCGTGTGTTTCTTGCAGCTTCGTGACGAGTTAGAAAAAGGCGAGAAGGAAAGCGCAGAGCTGCAGGAGTTTGCCAATGCCATCTTACAGCAGATAGCAGATCACTGCCCTGACATCCTGGAGCAAGTCGTGAATGCACTTGAGGAGTCATCATGACCTCGGCCACTACCCCCACCGGAGCAGCACACCAGTGGCCAAGCCCAGTCAGTCCAAGGAGCCATGAGAGTGGATAGGAATGTGAAAGACAGAAAATGGAATCGAAACTTCTGGTGCACCTTTTACAAAGAAAACAAAAGCAAAAAAAAAACTCTCTAAAAACTACGTGCTCTCTAGGTTCTTTCAGTCTATGATTAATCAGTCATGTTTGCATTCAGCTTCTCACTGCCTTTCTACTTTAGAATCCAATTCCCCGTTGACTTTGTTGATGGTGACTTTTGGCTACAGCTAACCAGAGCTCTTCCAAGTCTACTGAGCAAAAAAGAGAGGGGATCCACTGAATCCAAGCAGCTCTAGTTCTCCGTGAGGTTGTAAAAGAGTAACCCTTGCCTTTTATTCATTTATTGCTTCTTTTTTATTTCTTTTTCTTTTTTTTTTTCCCATAAAAGCTAAAAGCCTGAAATTCATAGTGCTAAAACCAAACCTGAGTGTGCTCTGACTATGGCTCATGACTGGCCAGCGTGAGCTGGCTAGCTCAGGTCTCACTGCCTGTCTCAATGTCTCTTATGCTCTTAAATAACAGAGAGAGGAAAGGAAAGTTTCCCAGTTTGGTCCTGTTAGTCACTTTATCTGTCAGCTGGGACACCAGGTAGGCATACTGGTACTTGCTGTTTACTTAACTTTTATTTTTATTGTTCACTGATCTGGCTGAAGTGCTGAGTAGGGCATTTTTTCAGGTAACCATTTTCATCTGTTGATTTCTTGGGTATTTTAGCTGAGATTTCTCATCACAGATCTATGTTTCCTACATTCTTATTTTACAGAGAACTCTCTCCCTCCAAGCAGGTGTGGTCAACAGGTCAGCTCCCAGATTTAACTCATATAGTTTGTCCATTGCCAATTTTTCAGACCATAGCTTTGTGAACACTAACTGCCATCAGAATAGTCTTAGGCATTTTGTAAATGAGCAAATTGCATCATTTAGCTTAAAAGTCTAATTTTAGAGCTGAGTTAGGTAAAACGGTAATATAGTTCTTACTCTAATTTAATTTATTTTGGTTTAGCTTAGGTTAAAAAGGAACGAGTTTGAGTTCAGAGCAATAACCCCGTCTTATAAAGAGGAGCATCTCTGCTGGAGTTGGCACCCAGCGGAGTCGATAGGTATAAAATCACAGCTTTAGTTAAATGATATGGATATGAGAGGCCTTACTCTTGTTCCCATCCATCTTTGACACTCCTGAAAGCCCCTGCTGATAGGTAACATGACCTGGAATAGCGGGTCGGTTTGTCATCGTGGTAGCAAGTCAGAATCCTGTTTTATGAGGAGGTCTTGGGTGTTCATTCTTGGACTGTGCATTAGGAGACATGGTTTTTTCCTGGCTACCAGTGGTTATGTGTGTCTGGGGGCATCTGCAGGACAGAACCCTTTAACATGTCCCCACGTGCTCCTTAAAGGAGTTGTTCCCCTTTAGCTTTCTCATATTACTTAAGAGAACAAGGGGAATGGGGGAAAGGAGACCAAACATCAGCACAGCTCATGACGAATCCTCTCAATAAACTTCCCGTTCAGAGCCTGCAGTTTAATTCCATTTGACTTACTATATTTTGAACTTAATCACTAAACTCTTACGCTAAGGGAAATGTTACAAGCCTGTTCAGGAAAACTGCATTTCTTACATCTTTCAGATCGTCAGCACAGCTCTCCTGTAGATCTTTCACACCTTATTTTTATTTTTAGAGGCAACTGATTGCTTCCAGTAGAAAGGAGATCGGCAAAAGTTTGAGTAAGGGAAGATGTACTCTGTCCTTTTTTTCAAACAAGGACTGAAAACTGGGTGAAACCAAGACCTTATATACCTGTAGAGTCTATTGAAAACTAACTGATTTCAAATAAATCACAGCCCAATTCATTCAGCCGTCGGGATTCAGCAGAAGGAACTGGATCCATAACCATGGTACCCACTAGGAAGAAATATGTCATTCTCCAAAAAAGAGGTGATTCACACCTTTCCCGTGTTTTGAACTGCCAGTGCTCTGCAAATCAGGACATGCAGCTTTAGTTCTCGCTGCAGTCTGAAGCTTTGTGTGTGTGTGTGTGTGTGTCATGGGTGAGGAGAGAATAATGGGAACCTGAATGTGTGCAAGGGGGGAACACACCGGAAGGCGTGTAGACAGTGAGTGTACATACCAGTGAGACGTGCCTCATCCCAGAACTACCCCTTTGGTCCCATTATTTGAGTCAGCATGTTTCGGTAGGAGCTGTTGTTTTGAAATCTTTTCCTCTTGCTTTTTCTTCATCACCCCTAATTACTCACTCAAGGAATTTAATGCCGCCTGTAAAAGCATCAGAGCCATCAGCCTACCATCATCGCACCACCACCACCACTCCTGACTGTCTCATTAACTTATATGGTCAAACCTCCAGCTGCCCTGCTTCCCTGCTGTAAAACAATCCTTCCTCTGTGAGAAGCTTTGGAATTTCCCTTATCGATGGTTCAAATGACTCCTGCTTGTAAACCTCTTACTGAGATGTTCCTTGATAGGGCTTCTGCTGCAGGCAGGGGCAGGGGGAGGGGATGGGATGGGATGGGAAGGAGGGGTGGTGGCTTTGGGCTGTTATTTCAGTTCGCTGGGTTTATTGCATTGCCCCTTCATTGCAGGAAAGCCACGAGGTTCAGTGCTGCTGCTTCTCCACAGCTGTAACTCAGCTGCCAGCCCGTGGCTGTGTTTCTAGAGTTGAAAGCGCCCCAGCCGAAGGCGCGTTGCTGTCCTGACGGCGTGTGCAGGATCCACGTCTGGGCAGCCAGGTGAATCTCACTGTTTACACATCTTCCAGCCTCTTCCCTGAAAGGATTTGTCAAGCCTGGCTAGTTTTCACACTGACCATTTGGTCTTTTATCTCCCAGCCACACACCTGCTGTTCCTCCCATCTGGGCTGTGGGGCCTTTGCAATTTTTCTTCATTAACTGCTGTTATCTTGTAGGGCTTCTGGGCTCCCCATCTTAAACATTGATCTTAGACCTCAGTAAAGTGCTTTCAGGGAGAGAGCAGATCTCATTTGGGAACAGACTTGATCCAACTTGATCTCCATTGAACAATTTCAGGTAATCTCTCTGATCCTGTGTCGACAGAGATCTTGGTGAATAGCCTGAGGGACTGTGGCATTCGGGAGGTGTTTCTGGCCACGATTTAATGCTGAACATGGCCAGTGAAAGCTTTTTCTTTTCTCTGATGTGGAGTGGCCTTAGGGCAACAAGGAGATGTTTTTATCATGATCCATCACAAAATTGCACACGGGGCACGTGGCGGAAGGGCCGTATGTGTGCGTGTACTGCGATGCTCGTCCAGCTGCCTAAACCCACCACTGCTCTTTTACAAAAATCTCTTAAAAATCTCTTTTAAAATCCAAGTGTCAGCAGCCAGGCAAATACAGACAGTTTCCTAGCACAGCAGTCCTGCAACGGGAAATTGAGGCACCCTCCCCAGGGAGCCTGGGGAAACTTGCTTTCTCTTCTCCTGTTGAATTAAGTTCCATTTGTTACAGGAGCTGCGAAAGTTTGAATGACTCTCATTTCTTTCTTTCTTTCTTTCTTTCTTTCTTTCTTTCTTTCTTTCTTTCTTTCTTTCTTTCAAGCTGTCATTTGTAGAAAAACTGAGAGATGCAAGGACTTGAGGAGCTGGCTGTAGAAATTTAAATAGGTTATTTTAGCAGGTTTTGGGCTAAAAAATAACTTGAGCTTGAAGCACATACAGTGTAAAAGCTGACGCCCCAACCACACTTGTTCATGATATCCCCAAGTCCAAGGACATATTTTCCTCTGAATCCAGCCTCATGTAAAACACTAAAAGGACATTACAGCACTAGAATTACAGGGTGAGGACACGAGCACTGTTTGCGATGGGAAGAAGAATTGCCTGGCGTGCTCCCAAACGAAGCTCTAAAGCTTCTCGTGTTCTCTCTCATTTTGACTGCCTTTAACCAGCTTTCCCTCTAGAAAATGCCAAACCTTCTTTGGAGTATCTGATTTTTGCCAAGTCCAGTGGGACAGAAGGTGAAGGTCTGACGTGATGCATGAAACTGTCTGTGCTGTTTCTGGTTCCACAAGCTGGAATATCCCTTCTCTAGCGAAAATTTTTTGGTACTTTGGGGGCTCTCTTTTGGGGTATTTTGCACAAGGGAGCGTTAATATCGTAAATCTCGTAGAGGTAACTCTGAACTTGGAACCAAAAGGGGCACCTCTTTTCATTTGCCCTGTGATTCCCACCCATCCTGCTGCTAAAAGGCTCAGATTTGTTGGGAAATTTCTACAACTGGTAGAGGATTGCCAGGGTTGAATCCCCACTCCTGTACTAATTGCCAGTCGTTGCCACTGAAGGGGTCTTTACAGAGGACATCGTAGTCACGGGCTGGTGCATTTTAAAGCAGAAAAAAAAATTCACTCCATTCAGTAATGACTCTGATGATGAAATGCAAAAGGGAAATGGTGGAGTCAAGGCACCTGATGTTAAAGGAAACCTCTACTCAGCTCAACGCCCGCACTGACAGAGGGGACGGGAGAGGACGCAGACGGTTGTGTGGATCACTAACGCTGCCCCAGGGAAGCCGGCGGGGTGGGAGGGTCGGGCATGGGGCATCACACCCGGCAAGGCCAACTCTGCCAACCTGCCTTGTCAGTGTGGTGAGGAAAAGGAGTGTCGAGGGGGGAAGGTGGGTGGGTGGGTGTTTTTTAAACAAAATAATGTTTTTAATTGGTTTTTTTTTTCCACATAAATGGAAGGAACCTTAGAAAAATCCTTCTGAACAAAATGGCTGCGTCCACTGACTATTTTTAAAAAGAAAAACTGTTTCGAAACTTTTTAGTGTCAAAAGCATAAACAGGGAAATCCTGACTTTTTTTCCAGTGTGTGTGGTGAGTGCTGTAACCCTGTCATCAGTATCTCTCCTGACTTTTTCAGGGGTGGGTTGTTTTGGTTTTTTTTTCCTGTTTTGTTTTCTGCTTGTCGATATTGTCTGTGTGGTCCTCAGGCTGGGGCAGTTACCAACAATGTGTGTCTGTTGTCGGATTCAAAAACCAAAAAAAAAAAAGAAAAAAAAAAAGATAGTAGTAGAACTGAAAAAGTTGTGTTTTAAAAAAAAATATATTAAAAAAAAAATTGTCTTCAAAAGGAATTCAAGTAAAGAAGCAACAAAGCCGTGACTCCTCCTCTTGGGATTGTACGGAAAAGGATTTGTGGGCTTATAATTATAACCAGTTGCCTTTCACAGGCTTTTTGAGGTCCAAGGCAGCTTTGGCCTCTTAGGAAATGTTACCTGGATAAATTCCTGCTTTCCCAGGTTTGCACTGCCCACGTGCAATACAGAAATGGGCAGAATGAAACAGTATTTTGCAAATCAGGTTTTATTTCTGGTAACTCTTCTCAACACCCGGCGTCCTTTCAGATAGGAACCGCTGATGTCCATGGGCCAAATGCTTTGGCCAAATTTTCCCTGTCTTCTCCATCGCGCCCATCGATACCGGGGACACGTGGAAGCTCAGATCAGCTGGCCCAGGTGGTCGTGTGTGGGTCACACCAAAGCTGTATTTCTTTGCATCTGGTGTGGGTGACGCAGCCGTGATGGGTCATGGCACAGGAAAGAAGTGGCAGCTGCCTAGTGCACCAAAGACTTGAGCTGCTTAAAAGGAACAACGTGAGGCTTAAACCTGCACGTAAGAAACAAAAACCCCCACGCAAATCGCTTTATTTAAGAGACCGGGTAAAGAATTTCATGGGATGTATTTTTTTTTTCTATGCTGTTTGTTCGCATTTTACACTTCTAGTTTGAATCTTGAAAACCAAGTCAATCCGTTTGGGTTTTAAATATTTGTATCCACTTGAGGCTCTCGGTGCTTTGGTGGGGCTTTTTGTTCAAAACATTGCTTTTCCTTTTGGAAACCGGCAAAAAAAAAAAGGATCTCTCAGTCACGTGTACTCTTATTTGTTATAATATACAGGTTGCCCAAGGAAGTTGTAGATACTTCCCTGGAAGTGTTTGTGGCCAGGGTGGGTGAGGGTTTGGGCAATTTTAGCAACCGGGTCTAGTGGAAGGTGTCCCTGCTGATGGCAGGGGGGTTGGGACTGGATGATCTTTAAGGTCCCTTCCAACCCAAACCAGTCTGGGATTCTATGATAATGTGGTTATCTAAAAGCTAAATTTGAAGCCAAATTTTACGAGTAGGCATTGTTCCTTTAATCTACCCCATCTGCCCAGCTTTCCATGGACATGGCCAAGCCTCTGCCTGCCCTGTGCCTGCCCGGGGTGGCTGCGTTTGACCCTTACTGAGGCTTTAGTGGCAGATCTGTTCAGATGCCGATGGAGGATGAATCCAACAGGACCACGACTGGGGGAATCATTTCTGTACTAGCCTAACATGCTGCTCCAAGCCCACTGAAACAGTGAATTGCCTTTTCCATCCAAGCCAGTAAATGAGGAGAGCTGCACGCCAGGGTCACAAATCATTCATGGGGTTAAAGAAATATCTGTGGGGTGCTCCATCCACTCTCCAGACACAGATTCCCTCATTTGCTTTGGAAGAGACGTGTTGCACTTTAGTTGGAGGGGGAGCTGGGCTTTGGGGGTGGGATCTAGCGTACTTGAATTCCTTTTTGAAAGAACAGCAGCGGGAGACATTGGTGTCTGTGATGCAAAGTGCGCACGCTGCCTTCAACTTGTATGTGTTTTATTGCTGGAGTCATGTTACTGACAGGATAATGAAATTGCAAAGAAAATGTGTTATATTCAACTTTGCCTTGATAATATAAACACTTTGTTCATTTTTTTTTCTTCTTTTTTTATTCACAGACTAAGTTCATCAGGAAATTATAAAATTATTTAAAAATTCTGTGCCGTGTCTTCATTTTGGTGAATTTCAGTGTGTTTTGCTCGGTGCCTTTGTGTGTCCAGAATGAGAGGGCAGGTAGAAGGGCTGAGCAACTCTGTGGCAGTTCCCCAAGGCCAGGTTTAAGGTCCCATTTGTTGCCCATCCTCACCACTGGAACAACCTTCCTGGGGGTCTTGGCTGTACCGCGTGCCTGGCAACGCTCATGGGCATTGCCCATGAAAACTGGGGCTGCCTGCAAGGCGAGGGGCTGTCCCAGTTACCCCAGGACCTCACGGGTCAGGTAGGTGGAGATACAGGAACTGCATTTCAGCCAACTGTTTCCTTTGTCTCTCTGGTGTCTGTTTTCCAAGTCAATGTGACTCAAGCGTCGCTAACGAGCGACAATCCCAGATGTCCAGCGTTGAGTGGAGTCAACGTCAGGATCACGTCCTGCGGAGTCATGGGCCTGGAAAGCCTTGCTCTGCAAAGGTCAGCAAGTCTGTCCTGCAGATCATGTTCTCGGTGAGACCCGGACCTGAGGTTCTGTCCCCATGGGAGCGGAGGAGAGTCACCGCTTCGTGACATAAGATGAGCCGTGTCCCCCTGCAACGCTGGAGGAGAAGGGCTCTGCCCAGCGTCCAGTCTGCAGCCCTGTTTTGAGGACGTGGGAAATTGCCTGAGTCATGTCACTGTAAAAAAAAAAAAAAATCTCATTTTTCTGGCGTTTTTAACTGTTCTAAAGAGAATAGCATTGCAACACGGTCCCGCTGGTGGAACAATGTCCGTGTTAAACACACTCCACCAGATTCTCCGCAGCTATCCTGAAGCCCTGGCAGAGCAGACCTCCCCAAGTCAGGACACTTTCTAACCAGTTTTTCTCTCAAAACTTCTCCATTTCTTGCTCCTTTTGTCTATCTGTGCATACAGTTTTTCTCTGGGCTTTCTTGCTGGCCTTGTCCCTTCTGCTTGCTGTGGATTTATCATTTCAAGGGGCTCTTAAGATCCCAACTCACTGTTTCCATCTGAGTGACTTCATGTGTGACAGGAACAGGCACCCTGATCTCAGGGCCTGGACATTCCCCTCCCTCTGCTAATTGGGTTTCAATCACTTGGGCTTCAATCAGGCACGTAAAGCAGCATGTGGAAAAAGGATAGGCGGGGATTAAGGGTCTCGAGAGCTTTGAAAGGACGAGTCCATCGGCCTTTTGGTTCCCAGTCTGTTTTATGTTCACTTGAGCGTCTTTGGCTGAGAAGGGGATTCGTGATTCCCGTCAGCCCAGGGTGTGCCTGGCTTGTGCAGCACAGTCCAGATCAGCTGAACGAAACCACATGCCACATAAATTTAACCAATTGCTCTACAACGGGGGTGAGCCATCACTCAAAGCGCTACGAACGGCACTTCTGAATGGCTTGGCTTGGCAAAAGAGGAAGACAAGTGAAAGGCAAGAGTCGCAGCTGCCGATGGTGGGAGAACATGTCTGCAGGGAGAACATATCATCTGCAGGGAGAACGTATCATCTGCAGGGATAACATCATCTGCAGGGAAAACATATCTGCAGGGAAAACATATCATCTGCAGGGAGATCATATCTGCAGGGAGAACATATTAGCAGGGAAAACATATCTGCAGGGAGAACATATCATCTGCAGGGATAACATATCATCTGCAGGGATAACATCATCTGCAGGGAAAACATATCTGCAGGGAAAACATATCTGCAGGGAAAACATATCATCTGCAGGGAGATCATATCTGCAGGGAGAACATATTAGCAGGGAAAACATATCTTCAGGGAGAAAATATCATCTGCAGGGATAACATCATCTGCAGGGAAAACATATCTGCAGGGAAAACATATCATCTGCAGGGAAAACATATCTGCAGGGAGAACGTATCATCTGCAGGGAGATCATATCTTCAGGGAGAACATACTAGCAGGGATAACATCTGCAGGGAAAACATATAATCTGTAGGGAGAACATATTAGCAGGGAGAACATATCATCTGCAGGGAAAACACATCTGCAGGGAGAACATATCATCTGCAGGGCGATCATATCATCTGCAGGGAGAACATATAATCTGTAGGGAGAACATATTAGCAGGGAGAACATATCATCTGCAGGGAAAACATATCATCTGCAGGGAAAACATATCTGCAGGGAGAACATATCATCTGCAGGGAGAGCTGAGTGGAGCTGCCGCAGCCCACGCCGGCTCTGGCTGCTCGGTGTGTTGGACCATCACATCCCCACAGGCTGACTCATCTCTTGGATGCCCTGTAACAATAACACGGGCTGTGCTGCAGAGCAAAGATGCCAAATCCCTTTTGTAAAAGTTCTCAGATTACGGTTTATGCCTCGTGCAGTAAAACCCAACAAGGCATCTGAATAAAGTTGTCCGTGTTGACTGCTGTTAGCGTGACACGGAGCAGGCGAGGCAGCGGTGGGAACAGTGAATGCTCAGCCCTGGGGTCAAACACACACCAATTTAAAATGTGTTCCTTTGCACTTATTGCAAAGATGGGTGCACAGGGGTGTGTGGAGCCCCTGTGTTACCCACGCTCCCTATTAAACATGGGCCTTCTGCAGTCTTCTAGCCAGGATGACTTGGTAAAACCTGCTTTTCTAAATTACACCAGTCAGGGAGACTCTGCTGAAACCACATCAGTGATCCACCGGGAAGAGCAATGTGGTTTTCAGTCTGTTCAACCAAGGCCCAAGGGACAGGACAAGAGGAAATGGGCTCCAGTTGTGGCCAGGGCAGTTGAGATGGGATGTGAGGAAGAATTTCTTTGCTGAAAGGGTTCTGAGGCATTGGAAGGGGTTGCCCAGGGCAGTGGTGGAGTCCCCATCCCTGGAGGGATTGAAGAGTGGTGTAGACATAGTGCTGAGGGACATGGGTTAGTCATAGAGGACTGGTCAGTGTTGGGTTCATGGTTGGACTCCATGATCTTGAAGGGCTTTTCCAATCAAGGCAACTCTGGGACTCTGTGTTTAGGATCTCCTATTTGTGACAGGATCTACTGCACCTGGGCTGCACAGGTGCCTTCTGCTTAGGCAGATTGATGCTATAGGGATGCATCAGCTGCACAGGATTACCCAAAATGCTAATTACAAACTAATTGCCTGTGCAAATGAGGTGATCTGCATACAACTAATGACCTTTAGACTGGGACTTTGAGATACCAAGTAGCTACTCTTCTCACTGGGCTTGAGGATGTTTAGAAATATTGGGCAAATGGCCAAAGTTGTCATTTTTTACTGTCTTTAAAAACCCTTAAGCTCACGAAAGGGCATATTCCCTGGAAAAGTGAATGTATTGTAGCTGTATATAAGAAAATTCATTGCAAACCATTTTTTTGCTTATCAAGCAGAGCCACACACCTTGTGTTGGCAGACTTGATTTCAGAATATACTGCTGAGGTATCATAAAATGTAAGTGGAATGGCCGGGACCAGCTTGGGTGTAGCCGTGGGGTTACAGCAAGTGGTTCTCTGGGTGTGGGCTGGTTTAAAATCCAGCTGGTTTTAAATACATGATCAGTAGCTTTTCCCAATGGTTACCATTGGCAAATGTAAAAACCGTTCTAGGTGAGTGACTAAGAAGTTAAATATTGAGGCCCAGGTTCTGCAACCTGTTTGTGAGAAGGTGGCACTTCCTTCAGTGGGAATTCAGCTCCAGGAATGTCTATGGACCCAAACTTTGTGACGAGGTAAGTGAAAAAAACCCAACTATTTGGTTTCTTTATGTATTGGGAAAAAGGATGGGTTGCTGCTGTAGCTCAAAACTGTTCAGCTTGAGTAAACCCTTCATTTTGTGTAAGGGTGCACCGTTTTGGGGAACCACAAGTCTTGGAATGTATATGAACACTCTTAAACTCTCTTATATAATGCATAGGAACTGTTTTTAGCTGCAAGCAGTATATTATCTTCTAGGCCAACACACTGAAGTGCTCGTGTGCACATAGATCTGGCTCTGTGTGTGTCGATGTCCATCTGTGTGATAATATCATAGAATCCCAGACTGGTTTGGGTT
>NW_010319229.1:0-275 GCF_000700745.2 Antrostomus carolinensis | reverse complement strand
TCCCTGCTTTTTTTTTTTTTCTTCCCTATTTCTCTCCCACCCCTTCCTTTATCCTACCTTTGCCAACCTTCTCTGGGGTTTGTGTTTTTTATCCCCCCCCACCACCACTTCCCAGCCTCTCCCACTCCCCCTCCCCACTCCCCTGCCCGATTCCTGCTCCCTGTTTGTGTTGGCGAGGGCCGTGCTCCAATTACCTCATATTTGGAGAGAAGGACGCCGCAGCCAATCCCCGCTCCCTCTGCTTTTAGGTCAAGTGATTTCTGAACTGCAGTGAG
>NW_010319228.1:25463-37595 GCF_000700745.2 Antrostomus carolinensis | reverse complement strand
CCCCAGGTGAAGGACTCTGCACTTGCTCATGCTAAACCTCACCCGGTTCCTTTCTGCTCAACTCTCCAGCGTGTCCAGGTCCTGCCAGAAGTCCCACCACAGATCAGAACTCCATTGTGAAAAGCATTACGTAAACATAGAGCAACAAGACAGCTCTTGGCCCAAAGAAAGTACAACTTAAGTTGAAGACAAGAGAAACTATATAGATATAGACAAAATATACAAGACAGTCTTATCAGCAAGATGGACAGAAGATTTTGCACACCATAAATTTTCTGTAGGCATCATAGCCAAGAACAATTTTAGAGCGGAGTCTGGAGGAGCAATGCTGATTCAGATGTCTGGATGTTTTTGAAGCATTCAATACAGCAGTGAAGAACAGAGCACTATATAAGAAAATGAGAATTTGAAAAAACTGTCTGATAAGGTATCACTGGCTGATCAAAGACAGGTGTTGATCTTTCAGTATTAAATAAAAGACGATAGGTAAAGAGAGTAATGAGTAATCAAAGATTTGCAAGTAAGGGCAAGTTGTATGGGGTCCACAAGACAGAAAAGGACTTCAGAGAGAAAGAAAGAAGTGGCAGCAGATGAGCACTCTAGAGGGTCATGAATAAGGCAGGTCTGCATTTGCTAAGGATGCAAAAAGGATGTAGCCATAATCAGGATACAAGATGATGAGAGTTTGATCTTTGTGACCACACAGCAATCATGTTGGCCAAAGACTAGGTACGACTGCCAGACACATGGATGAATGGAGCCAGGCATGAGGATGTGATTCCCATTGGCAATGTCTTTATTACTTGCCATGAAAGTACATTGATCCCTCTTTAACCAGGGACCAAATAGGAACAGTAACACACTTAACTCCGTGTACTGAACTGAACTCTCAGGATGTGTTGAGTGAGAGTTGCTCTATACAAAACCAGACATATGTGTTGCTCGAGTGGTGTGTAGCTGCCTTTTCTATGACCTGAAACTCAGCCCTCAGGAGCACTTTTGTGCCCTCAGGGACTCCCATATGACAAAATCTTGTGCTTGAGACAGAGCATGATCCCAGGCAGTAACCAGCCATGGCTAAACCATGACAGCCCCATAGCTGACGTGGGGAAGAGAAGCTCAGTGCCAGTACCTAGAGGTCCCAGACCTTGGCCTGGGAGACTGTCAGGAATGGGGTATCAATCATCTCTGTAGCTCTCCTTCCACTCCAGCAATTCATATATTGAGGGAGAGCTAAAAAGGGCACCCACCAGATCAATACAACCACGCTTCTCTCTCCTGGGCAATGCACCTATGGAAGGAAAAGTCTTTGACTAGGAACGGGCAAGCATCTCTAAGCACTAGACTGGAGCAAGGAGAGAAGATGCTGAGGCTATTACTTCTGTCCTCAAAGGGAAGACACACAGTCCTCCCTTCTGGGCTAGGTAAAGAAAAGAAAAAGGACACAAGAGGAAGATATGCCTGTAAATTCCTTATTCTGTTGCTGAAGTAGAAACAGATCAAAGAAAAGGGATCAAGGAAATGACCATCAAGAAGTATGCCACTGAGCTTTACTTTCCCCATCAACAGCAAGGCGTGCAGGGAGTGCTCTCTCTCCTTCTGCAGGGTTGCTTTCTTCTTGAGAAACAGTAATACAAAGCAGAGCTGCCTCTTCCCTCAATGCCCTCCCCTTAGCCACAGGGTAAGAGGAGAATATCTCCAGCATGAGTCCACCACTGTGTGAATGGTCTGGCGCCTCTCCTGCTTTGTCCCAAGGTTTCCAGAAAAATTCTGTTATGGAAAAATTCTATTATGGAAACCTCTCTCATGAAATTTCCTGTCAATTTGATTTAATTGTGTCTAAACAGATCTGAAGACTTCAAAGCCAGATTTAGAGCAGGACACTCCCTCCAGCCTTACTTAAACTGAGACTAATATTATTAACCTTTCTTATGGAGTAACTAGTGCTGCTTTGTCATAAAATTAAAACTTAATAAAATAATTAGATAAATTGAGGGACAGCCAGGTGGTAGAGGAGGTTGCGTGCTCAAAGCCCCACATTCCTCACCTCACCATTTTGGTGTGATGGCTTAGAGTGCAGTTCAGCGGCAGCATCGCCTGCCAAGTGTCTGTGGGTGAAGGCTGCTGCCCGGTCATGTTTTTCTGCAATGAGTGTGAGATGCCACATGTCCTTCTTTCCCATCTTCCCACTTTTTGCCCTGTATCAGCATGGATGTTCATGCAGCTATGCAGTAAATGGGATGATGGAACAGAGAAGACTGGCAAGTAAAAAAACAATGGCAACTTAAATGAGTAGCTTTCAACAGGGTGAGTTCCCTGATCCATCTCAGCATGCAGCCACATGTCTGGTAGTCCCGGAACAAGGAAGGAAGAAGGAAAGTGTTGTCACAGACGAAGCAAAAGCAGGACAATCCCTTTGGCAGCAACCTTTGCTTTTGTCAGATTAAAATAATGCCAGTATCACACCCAAAAATGGTGCAGCAGAACATAAAATAAACTATGTCTGGTCTACTATGTAAAGGAACAAAGTAAGTGAAACCAAAGACTCCTATGTAATTTCTTCTACAGGATAGACTAAACACAAAGGGGTCAGCCTTCAAGAATCCTGTGTGTACTAGAGAAAATCTGGAAAAGACGGACATCTCCAAATTAATTCCAACTATCTCCCCCTGTCTCTGATTTTTGTTTTTAATTTGCTTGTACTGATGCCTCCTCTAGTCTTTTGAAATTGGTTTTTTTCAACGTTCAGCTCTAACACCTAACAAAATGTTAGAGGATTTGAGACTTAACTCAAACATCTGGTTTTGGCATAGCTAATGACATTTTAAAGCTAAAAATCAACTTCATATGTTATTTTTGTTGTTTGAAGCATGCATTCAGCACACGCATACGCTACCAGCTCTCTTTGTGCCTAGAATAAAGACAGTTGGACCATTCCAGGATCTACCATAATAAGAAGTAAAGAAAGAGGTAAAAACAACTCATAGCTTCATCCTATGAGGAAACTATTACTCTTGAAACTACTCCTCTTTGAAAGCTTAAAGGGTCAAGCTCAACCACATTTTGTGACTCTTCACCACGGTATAATAATATTTATGTAACATGCTATCTTCTGAAAACAGAGATCAGAGGGGGCTCTAATAGGCAAATAATTTATGGTGTCACTGACATCAACTGTCTATCCTGTCCCTCTGATGGAGGTCATCCCACTCACCACAGGCACAGCAAAGGATAACGTGTGCTTCCACCTCCTCCAGGTCCTTTCAGAGGCTGGGATTTTAATACTGGACCCACTTTTCTTCGGCACTCCCAGCACCAGTGCTGCAGCTGACACATGGAAACATTTTGCCCTGTGCTCAGAGGGCTGTGACCACCAGCAAAGCAGCAGAGAAGACAGTGAGTTTGCCAGGGGCATCTCACAAAACCTTTGCATCCTTCCTCTGTGGCTACACTTGGATTGAAGATCTCTACTCTGAAAGTTTTAGGGCAACAGGAAAGCTCCCCAAGAAAGAAGCTAATTAAGATGCGCAACATGCACTAATAAGGACACTAGGAAACAAAACGAAGAATGTCTGTGTGAGATATAATGAAATCCTCTAGGATTTTATTTTTAATTAACTGCTAGACAAATCATATTATCTGTTGACATATAGCTTCCTAATATACATTCATATATGCATCAGCTCTAGGTAAGTGAGATTGAAATATACTTTCTTTTCAAAAGGAAAAAGATCCCAGGAATTCAGCAGTGTTGAAGCAATCTTTAGAAGCTGTCAGAGGTGATCAATGGCTAGAAAAGACAAAAGCCCTGTTCTAGTGCTTCCTCTAGAGAGAGCAGATTACTGATGATGTGCTCTAGAGCTGCCCCAGGGCCCTGGGATAGCAGGTACACTCAATGGGGAATGCCAATTTCTAGGCTTCAGAAACCTGTGCTGTTACCGAAACATTTCACTCCAATGGTTGTGTGCTATGAGGCTGCTGAGTCCTGCTGGGAAGTCAAAAACATTTGCTGCGTGGGCAAAAGCTAACTCTATGTAATGTTCTCTCTGTTTCAGTTGGTCTTTTGAGTAGATACACCAACAAAAGGACTGATGCTTAGTTTGAGGTATTTTTCCACTAGAAACATTGCAGGACCACATGAACACCTACTTTTTTTGTATGGAAGAGACTTCCTCAACACCTGGGGCAGGCCTTAGCTATCCTAGGAGCAGAATGAGGAAGTAATGGGTAGTAAAGAGTGCATCTAAGCCTCCCCAGGATTTGCTGTATATGTGTCTAAGCATTGTCAAAAGCTTATTCATTCAGGGCACTTTGTTGCTTCTGAAACACACTGAAGTTTTAAGGTTCCTTAGCAAAATCAGAGCAAACATTTATAGGGAGATGACAGATAGGTACTTTTGGAAATTGATAAATATTGCCTATAGTATCAAAGAACTGACTTCAATGTAGATATTCTTTGCTGTTGAAATGGCAGGTTTTATGTGCAATGAGTATTGTGGGTCTTTCCCTTTCACACTGTGCAGAGCATAGACTCACAGCCTGAGCAACCACAGAAGATAAGGAGCTGTTCCCCCTCCCTTAGGCTGGAGCTGGCAGCCCTGCCTTCCCCTCCTAAATGATGAAGAGAAACAGGCTCTTCTACAAGTAGGCTCATCTGACATGTTTTAGATGTCTCCATTAATAATCAATGCCTATTCCTCTCCCTACAAGCACCTGGTTGTCTCTCTCATTGGTCAGATGAACTGTACCTAGAGACCTGCAAGGTCTCACAAAGGATTTGGAAGAGTATTTCCCAATTCAAAAGCGCAACTGGGGGCAGAACCACCGTTCTGTTGCTGCTGCTGCTTCTTGGTGTGACTTGTCAGTAGGACTGCACATTGGCAGATGTCTCTTCGCTTATCATCCAAATGAAAATTTAGAATTTTAAAAGAGAGAGTGGAAAAAAGGATGAAAGGACAGTAAAGAGAAAGAAACACTAAAATTAAGGAAAATATCAAGCAAGATGCAACCGTTTGTGAAGACATTTTGTTCTGTCTGTCCAGGGGAGCTGGGGATGGTCATCACTAATGCTTTTTTGGTAATAGAAGCAACCCTGGTACCATAACAAGAGAACATAAACTTTGAGGCAGAAACCAAAACGCAGTGTAGAAATAACAGAAATGAGACAGAATTGCACCCAGGAGCAGAAAACATATTCAAGCAGAAGCATATTTTAGGAGAATTGGAGGTAAAAGGAAGAGCTGATGGTAATGCTGCGTGCTGATAGCATGGGGAAGTGGCAATACATGCAAAATGCAACAGAAGAGTCCCCCAGTTTGCACTGAGAAGGATGACAAACAGGATTTTGGAGGGGAAGTGCTGGAAATCCTTGAGTGGACTGTGACTAGAGATCAAAGTCTTGTTATCAGATCAAGAGCAACAGTCAGACTATCTTACCTAGGTATCTAACTTGCACTTTAATTTTTGGCACCCAGGAGGCAGCACTTCAAAAATGTCCCAGACAGGTATGAAAATGATATATATGCTTTTGAAAGACTCATGAAATTGGCTTATTTTTCAAGGTTGTGTGCTTAAGTTGGCTGGGCTGGAAATCTTCTATAAATAACCCTAAAAAGTTTTTTTTACAAAATAAAATCTAGGAAATTCAGATGTTACTCTTCATGGGGGGCAGGTGGGGAGATAGTTCTTAATGTGATAGCTAGCCAATTTCTGGTTCAATAGTCCTTGAAAGAGTAGGAGGTGATAACAATTTAGATATGGTTTTGATTAATAGAAAGATTGGTCATAACATATAAATTCAAATAACTTAATTATGAGTTAAGTTGAGGGCCTACAAGAAAGCTGAGGAGGGACTTTTTATAAGGGCAGTTAATGATAGAACAAGGGGAAATGGCTTTATGCTGAAAGAGGGCAGGTTTAGATTAGATATTAGGAAGAAATTCTTCACTGTGAGGGTGGTCAGACACTGGAACAGGTTGCCCAGAGAAGTTGTGGATGCCCCCTCCCTGGAAGCGTTTAAGGCCAGGTTGGACGAGGCTTTGAGCAACCTGGTCTAGTGGAAGGTGTCCCTGCTGATGGCAGGGGGGTTGGAACTAGATGATCTTTAAGGTCCCTTCCAATCCTAACCATTCTATGATTCTATTAGTTCATTTGTGTGAAAGTAGGCAGGAGGACAAGCAAGAGAAGACCTGTAACTAAAACTGTCAGTTCTCAAAACACAAAATTTCACAACCTACGACTATGTCTATATTTACATGCTGGCTCTCACCGTGGCTCACCACAGGTCTCATGATTGTCTGGGTTGGAAGATGACTCAAATGTGACAGCACTCCCACCTACGTCTGTATGCAGGCTTCCCCTGTGCTGTGCCCACTTGAGATGAACTTTGGAAGAACATGCTCCTGGACACAGAAACCAGAAAAGAATCCTGCATTGGCTTGTCCAGACATAGCCTAAAGGGAGTGAGTGGTTAGAAAAGGTCTACGGAGTTGAGGAGCTCATCTAATCTAATGTAGGAGAAACCTGGCATTTAAGTTAAAAAGTGACAAAGCAGCTCAGTTTTGTATCCTGAAGATGGAGAAAAGTCTTATAGAATCTGCATGAATGATCAGCTAATGAAAGATTCTAGAAATTAACAGAAAACTTAAAAGAAATTACTCAAAATGAAAAAAAAATGCCCAAAGTCGTGCTAATTTACATTTTACATAGGAAATTAAATCAAAGAGCAAAAGGTTCTTTATTTATAAAAGCAAAATGGAAAATAAGAAATTGAGCTGTTATGCAGAAAAGATAGGGCACAGATTAAAAATAATGTGTATATATATAATACATATCTATAATAATATATTATTATATATTGTATGATTAATCTTCTTCGGCCTTCAGACTGCTAATACTCTTAGTTTTCCTGACTGACATTATAGTTAAGTTCTTTAAATTATTTTACTTTATATATGTGTAACAGTACTTTAAATGAATGTTTTATTCATGGATTGATGTGAAAGTAGTAGTAGGTGTAGAGGTTCTTACCAGGGTCCTTTTTGCAGCCTACAAAACAACTTCTGTATGTGTTAGTTTGAATGTAAAACATGGGAACTGTATTAATACTCCATTCACGTAGAAATCTGATACCAAAAAGTATCTTGGAATATTCTACTATATTCTATGCAAGAGGAAAACAAGTAGGATCAACTTTTTCGAAACTATGAAGGCACAGGAATTAAAGTCTTGAAACAGCGTAATTACAAAATTTGAAAATGCAAATCAGTAAAGCTTTTCAATGCAAATTAGCTGAACACCTCTTAGAGCTTACATTATTACCAGCTTTACAAGGTTCTTATTCCATTTTTATCTGACACAAAAGGTGAGAGAAAAGAAAAAAAATCAATTCTGATGTTAATGGTTATAATTGTTAACTCATCAGTGTTACACCTACTTACTACTGGGATGAATTTGCTCCTCTGAGATTTAGTAAGTCAGCTTTTCTAAAATCATCTACATCAGTTTCCTTCTACCCACCTTTCAAAAGCCTACATTTTTATTAGCATTAAATGATACAAGCAAGGCTAAAATGAACCATTTTGACAGTCCTTAAAAACAGAGGTTGTGTGTTCTTTTTGGAAAACACACCAAACATTACTATCTATTTACTGTCTAATGTTCCTTTTTTGTGAAGGATTTAATAAAGAATACTCTTAAAGGTGCAGAGTATGCTGCCACAGAAACCACACATATATAAATGATGGGTGAGTCCCCATAGGGACCTGTCTGTCCTGCAGCTGAAGGGAGGACCCAGATTGAGGAGAGAGAAAACATAGACAAGAAATGGACAAGGCAACAATTATTTGTTGATATTGTTAAAAATGGTCAGAACATCTACTAGAGCTAGAGATACACACAGGCACACATCTGAGTTTTCAAGGATATAACTGTGATGACTGCCACTGGGGACACCAGGATATTTGGAAATGGCTAAGATGGGAATCTGCATACAGAGAAAAAAGGTACAAAACCTGCCATCCAGGCTGAATGCCAGACTGGAGGTTGCACCACCAGGAAAATGCTGGAGAGTCCCAAAGTCAATCAGATCTATAGGCTGGGCTATGGGAAAGGCTTTGCTCTCTTCAGAGTGGTTCCCCGCATCGCCTCCTGGAAACCTCCAAGTCTTCAGAGTAACGGAACACACAAGCACAAAGACATGCACACACTAAATTCTCAACTATTTGCATTCATCTGTGGACTCACTAGAGGTTGCCCTCAGCAAAGTGCATAATTATACAGTTAAGGACAAATTCTACTGGGAAGACGGGTCTCTGTGACACTATTCAATGACCACAGCTGGAATCCTGGTAAATGTGCTCAGGTTGCCCTGTATGGGTTAAGCTGTTTTAGGATGATTGGTACATGCAGTGGTACAGCACAAAATCATTAAATGTGGTGCTTTGCTCTGCAAAGTTAATTTTGGGATGAAAAATAATTGTTTTCTTTAAGAAATGCATCTGGCTTTGGATTTTATTTTATGTTATTGCTTTTGGTTAAACTCTTTTTAAACACGAACTTGCAGGAACCTTTTTCCCCTGGGTCTCTGGGGAGTCTTGTGGATCTATGTCACAGGGCACTGAAAGCATTGGCTCTGCCCATTCTTCTCCTCCCTCTTTCTCTTAGACCTCCTTTCCACCTTTTTCTCTTTTTGACTCTGAAGAACAGGAGAAGATTGCCATTACCCTGCTTCACTGCTCTGTAAAAAGAATTTTAAAACTCCTAATATTACTTAATCACAGCTTTCAGTACCCCTGCTGCCATAAAACTTTATAACAATGGGCTGGCACTTCATCAATTGTAATTTGCTGATATTACAGTCACAGTAGCGCTTGACATAATTGCTCTACCACCAAATTGTAAGACATCTTGATCAATACTTCTTTGTGCTGGGGGCTGCAGTCAGAAATTTTGGTCTAACTGCTCAGCTTTTTGAATTTCCAGCTCCTGCCCATCTGAGCAGGATATATCCCTCCAAATACACAGCACACCGTTGCCCTCATATTTCATTCCCAGATACTGAAATCTATTAGGACACATTTTATTCTTCATTATTCTCAATTTTACACATAGCAGCACAACACTTACAACTTCCAAACAGAGATAATATCAGCAGTTATTGAGAATGAAGGAGTTAGCTTGAAGACAGTAAAATGAAAGAAATTTAGTTAGGACTTTGAATTCCTTCCAGGTCCAAAACTCCTCCCAGCAACAATATGACTTCAAACCATAGGGCTTATTAATAAGATGTTTATTGCAGGACAGAAGGCACCTTGAGAATAAATTTGATTATGTTATGTTTTTCAGTAGACAAATTAAAAGATAAATTATCTGCCCAAATGACTTCTGCTGGAGATGAAAGACAGCAACAAAATAAGAAAAAAAAAATAGTGCAAACTCTCCCTGACAGAACATATTGTTTGCGACTCAGTCTGTAAAAGTCACTATTGTGAGTTGCAAATATTTATTCCTTATATGATTGCAAGTTCTCTGAGGTTGGGACAGAGATGACACTACAGAGGCAGGAAAAAACTTCTGTGCAGAGAACTGTCAGACACAGCAGGCATGCAAGCACCCTTGCTGGACACTTGTAGCCAATAAAGCATAAAATCCATGCTACGTTACACTTATATGGCTATATGGACAACCACACATAATGCTCAGATCCAGACTTTCTAAAACGCTGCAGGGAGCAGATCTATTTTGATGACTTTGGTTAGTTTTTGTGCCACTGCTTTGTGACACCACAGTCTTGCTCCAAAAGTTGCCCTCCTGCGCACAGAATCCTCTATAGAAGTGGAGCACTCAGTTCAGGAAGCACAGGGTGGAAAGCAGATGAAGGAGCCCAGGGAGACACTGCAGGCTTTTCCACGGGCCAGCTGACAAGCCCAAGTGCTGGAAGGCCAGTGGGGTCCTGATAAGGAATTTGCTAATCATCCCAGCAGTACATCCCTTCTTCCTGCCCTGCCGCGGCTCACACGTGCAAACACTTTATAACAGAGCACTTGCAAAAGCCCTTCTTGCAAGCAGCTGTGTGAGGGATATGGTAGCACATTGCCAGGACAAATTGTCACCAAAGAGGGACCAAAACAAGGATTATATTCCCTGTTTGTAGCTCTGGCACCATCAGCTCTATGATCCCTGGAGTCACCAGCTTGTTTTCTAATGCTCTGGCTGCCGTAGCAAGGGTAAGAGCTCTTGTCTGGACTGTAAGAGCAGCTGAGGACATTAGAGCCCACCCTTAGAGATGGGCTCCAGGCTGGAATTTCCTCCATCCTGAGTGTACAGCTTCACATGGGTACATGCTATACAAAATCCCGTGCACTTCAGCCATCAGCTCAAACAAGTGAAAGGTTACCAGAGAGTTAAGCTTCACTTATTCTGCACATTTTGTCAAGATTTTGAAAACCACTTAATGGACTTGGACAGACTGAAGGAGTGTTTTTAGATTCAAGTACTACTAGTTTAATGGATTTATTTTATAAACATTGGCATGGAGATTTTCAAAACTTCTTTGGGATTTGGTTGGCTGATTCACCTTAATTTTTAATGTAAAGTAACATCTGAAGCTGGCAACAGTGACATAATTGTATAACTCCAATAGTTGCATAAGCTCATCTCATATTCAGAACAAGGCCTCCGTCCACCGGGATGTGGATGAAATAGGTGGTTGATGTTTCTGTTAGGAGGATCATCTCCCTTTGGCTTTACAAACCACAGCACAAGTATTATGCCCATGTCACCCAGCTATCCCATTTGAAAAGGCCTTTCAGGCCTCCAGTTTTCAAATTTATACAGATAAAATATATGTGTGTTCACATATATACAAATACATGGATAAGCATATATAGTTGTATTTATTTTATATACGTGTGTGTCTGTGGATGAATGTATATGCACACACACATTCCTATGTGTGTTCTTCTCCCCTGGTGCTGGCTGCCTGGCAGTTTGTACCTCTTTGGAAACTTCCAGCATTGCTGTTCTGACTCTGCACAGCACTACCTCTTGCTCCTCCATGGCCACCGAGGACATGCTAGTGCTTGGAGAACTTCAGTGAGACAACATTGCACATGTTCCCAATGAGCTGTTTCTCTGAGGCTTCGAGCCCTTCACCCTATGAGAGCAGTAATTAAGGAGAACAGATACCTAGGGGTGGGAGATGGATCAGGACGCTGTACGGGGTGTAGGCAGTGCAAGCTCTTACAGCCTGCAGGTGAAACTAGAGCTGGGGAAAGCTGGTGGGGTGCAACAGTGGCTGGCTGCGCAGAGGTCCCCAATTTACTCTTTCTGCATCAACGTTCAGGACATTAACATTGCACTCCCCCAGGACAAGAAAGAGAAGGGAAAAAAAGATGAAATCTGGGAGAAATCCAGCTTTCTTATTTAATCACAACAAACTGAAAATGTCTTATGCGTTCAGAATAGAGGAAAACTAGTCATTAACTTATGTGAGGCAGCTGGTTTCCCAATAATGGCTCCTGCACATTCTGGTTTTAATATTATTGTTCTTGTCAACTGTGGGAATGCAATGTATATTAATGATGGTTTTTTCCAAATTGTTCATTGTCAGAGCTAATAATTAGGTAGTCAGGCACTAATTATCCCTATTTTGTCTCAAATCATTAGCTAAGAAATCTGGAGAAGTAATTTCAGAGGCAGGCATCAGAGCCACACACAGTAGGGCGGGCTCTGCTGTGGGCACAAGAGACGCTTCAACAGCACCAGCCTGCACCTAGCTCCAGAATCAGGGCAATACTGCTTCTAGTACTGGGTGCAGAGTGGCAGCACCTCGAAAAAATATGTACATGTGTGGTGCCCATCTGTTCCTTGCACTCCTGGTTCATTCATGAAGTAGGAAAGCTCCCCAAAGGTATTACCTGGCACCTGTACAACAGAGCATGTCCAGTGGGGCCACTATGGGCCACCATTGCTTGCTGCAACTCTTCTCCCAGGCATCACCCAGCTGGACAGGCACCAGCACTGGGAAGAAGTGGCACAATGGGTCTGCTCGGAGAATGTGAAGTCTCAGCATTTGCTCTGAAATAAGCCTCCCATGGAAATGATTGCAGGAAAGTGCTCAGGACAAGGTTG
>NW_010319228.1:15189-25450 GCF_000700745.2 Antrostomus carolinensis | reverse complement strand
AAGAGGGACTTTAGGAACATAGGAGATGAGGCACCTTGGGCACACAGGGGATGAGGGACCTTGGGCACACAGGCAGAGCTATGCAAGCTCCTTATGAGGCAGAGGGCACATGGAGTGCTCCCCCAGAGGGCTGTGCTTTCAGGGCACAGTTGAGCCAGCACCGCTTCTTCCCATCTGCCAGCAACACCCACCTCTCCTCAGATACATGCAAGATATCCTGACTGCAATCATCCACCTCTACTTTCCTATGTATCGTGGAGATTACACCAGGAACACTACAGAGGAAACCTTCAACAGCAGTTCAGGGAGGGAGTGTTGATCTGCCTGAGGGTAGGAAGGCTTTACAGAGGGATCTGGACAGGCTGGATCAATGGACTGAGGCCAATTGTATGAGGTTCAACAAGGCCAAGTGTCAGGTCCTGCATTTGGGTCACAACAACTCTAATGGCCAGCAGGACCAGGGAAGTGATTGTCCCTGTATACTTGGCACTGGTGAGGCTGTCACTCGAGTACTGTGTTCAGTTTTGGGCCTCTCACTACAAGGAAGACATGGAGGTGCTGGAGCGTGTCCAGAGAAGAGCAATGAAGCTGGTGAAGGATCTGGAGCACAAGTGTAATGAGAAGTGGCTGAGGTAACTGGGATTGTTTAGCTGGAGAAAAGGAGGCTGAGGGGAGACCTTATGATTGTCTACAACTATCTGAAAAGAGGTTGTAGCAAGATGAGTGTCAGTCTCTTCTCCCAAGTAACAAGCAATAGAACAAGAGGAAACAGCCTCAGGTTGTGCCAGGGGAGGTTTAGATTGGATATCAGGAAAAATTTCTTCACCGAAAGGATTGACAGGCATTGGAACAGGCTGCCTAGGGAGGTGGTTGAGTCACCATCCCTGGAGGTATTTAAAAGATGGGTAGATGGGGTGCTCAGATATATGATTTAGTAGTAGATAGGTATGGTTGGACTCGATGATTTTAAAGGTCTTTTCCAACCAAAATGATTACTGGCCACTTCAAATTGATTTGAGTGTATACTCACAGTGCCTTAGGGGGCAGCAACCAACAAATTCTCCTTTCAGTTAGTCCAGTATAATTTGTCCTTCTCCATTAAGAATTTTCAAGGTTATCCTGCCCTTGTGAGCACAAAAAAACCCACAAGATGTCAACACAAGCATCCATCACCACCTGTTATTAACTTACCTCAACATAGAGGATAGGGAATATGCCAATCTTGTCACCCAGCATTCCTTCTGCCCAGTTGTCATCTACTCTCCTGATGACCGTCAAAATTTCATCCTAAAATCAGATATACACAAAATACATAATCAGACTTTTTCAGTAGAAAGATGTCAGTTTTTAGTCACCTACATGACTGTTTAGGGAGAAAGTACAGAGAGGAGGCCTTAAGTCATGTAAAAATGTTCCCTGAATCCTGGTCCAGCAGCATCCCTGGTCCAGCATCCCACTCCAGGCATCCCATCCAAAGCATGCTGAAGCACCCTGCAAATGGGTTCAGCTCATGCTGGCTGCCATCAGCTCCAAGGTCCTGGGCACAGTGGTTGGGAATAGGTAGCTCCTGGCTTAATTGCAGGGACAGAGAGAACATTTGACCCAGGCGGTCATCTCTGAGGCAAAGGAGAAAGCTCCCTAGCATGAAGCTGCCCCTGTGCATGTGAGAGTCCACTGTGGCACTTGGCTGCTCCAGAAGACAATTCAAAGGGAAGCACCAGTAAAGCACAGATAGTCCTGGAAACAATTCCAGCAAGAAGCATAAGGCACAGCACGAGGTGCTCAGAAACTAGCCTACACTGCTGATACACTGAATGTCAGTTTTCCTTTTTAAAAAAAATATTAAGAGGTGAAAGTGCAAAGCAGGTAAAAAGCCAAGGATAACAAAATAAAGTTGCATTCAGCTCTTGGATCAGCTTCAGTTTAGATACAAGTTTGTTTTCTAAAACTAGTGGCATTTTAATATTATAGTTAATCTAAGGAATCTTACAAAAAACTGAAATGAAGATGAACTTGTGATTATAAAATAGGAGATTAAGCAAAGTGCAAATAAGATTCCTGCTGCTCAAAGTTTCTCTTGATAGAGTTAAACCCTGAAACACACCAGTTATTACAAAAGCTCAGGTGACTAGAAAACCCTGAGTTTTCACAGTTTGAGCTGCTCAACTTGTCTATGGACTTCTGCTACTGTCTTCTGGGATTGTCATGCTATGTCTGGCCTCGAGCTCTGTTTGGCACCAAGGCTGAAGAAGGCAGCCCTCACTGTCCATCATTTGCATGCTCAGATCTCCTACAGCCAGAGGAAAGGAATGGGCTGAGAGGCGCTGTGAAGTGAAGTTTGCTGAGATGCCATTTGTTCTCTCATGGCATTCAATCTTCTTCCATTCCTGTGGAGAAATGTATGAAAAGAAGAAAACATCTTCCTCCAGAAAGCTTGAGACAGAGTTCCCTGCTGTTCTCACTTTATTTTCACCACTCACTCTAGGAAAATAAGAGTTACATATGGTCTGTCACCCTCCATGTAACAAGCTATCCATGTTAACTGGTCAGGCAAGGGCTGCTGCTTTTTGCAAATAGCTCTCACATAGAAAAAAACCCCACAAATTCCAGATCCAAGATGCTCAGACTGTGCTATGAATTTACGTTGATAGGAAATGACCAGAACAGTGATGTGATGTACTTTGCAGTTTTTGAACATGTGCATTTTGAACACATGCACCTTGAAATAGTTTAAATGTTTCCTTTGAATTATTCATCTGAATGATCCATTAGGGGAAAGCTCAAAGAAACAGCCACAGACTGAGTCCTTCAACTATTTATTACAGTTGGAAGGATACAAAAATAATTTGTGCATTTAATTTCCTGAAGAAACATATAGCATTCCCTTCCAAAGCCCTGTCTGCATAGACGATTTTCAATGTGTGTAAAGAGCTGACAGTAATATGTTCCTGCAAAGTTTCCACATGCTCTTACAAAAGACTGTTTATCATAATTTTAGAATCTAGGTAAAGGGGGTAAATGAGGAAAATAAAAGACTGCATTGCTTCAGGAACCTGCTATGAGTGTTCCTACTTTCTATATTTGTTCAGCTATTTTCTCAAAAGACTTTTTAAAAAGCCAAAGTGTGATGGATCTACACTTTCACTATATGCTTATGTATACATATATAATCTTATGTGTGTATGTGCATACACATGCATGTGCCTGTATCAGTGTATGTATATAAATGCATATATATGCACATGCAAACATAAGATAAGAAATTAAGAAAGAACTTCAAACTGTAAAACCCCAGAAGCACTTGACAAGATTTTGTTAGAGGCACCACGCAATCCTGTCCCTGCAGCAGGTTGGACAGGCACCTGGCGAGAAAAGTTTATCCTACATTGATCCTGCTTGAGGATGGGGCAGGGAACGGGTGACCATTCCAACTTTACCTTCTACAGACCTATGAAATCTGGAAGTGTTTCCATACACTGATCTTAGTCCAGCTCTGCCAAGTCTGGCTGCCGAATGTGGTCCTATATGAGAAAATCAGATAGCGGCACATCCCGAGATATGTTGACATTCAAAATGTGTATCTTTGTGGGAGAGCAAAGTGCAAATCCTTGAGAATGCTTTCCATTACAGAGTTCGTTTTCAAAAAGAGTGTTGAAAATCTCCAGCAAATCCTGAAACATCTTTTGAAATTTTTTATTAATAGAAAGTTTGTTTGAATTTGCATCATTCTATACGCTGGGATGGTGAAAGCTTCAACATGAACTATTTTAGTTCCTTAAATTAGTTGGATAGCCGTGCTACTTATAAATTCCTAGAAAGGTTCCCAAAAGGATTATGAATAGTAAAGAGCCACAGATCTCTTGGCACACCACTTCAGCTTTCTGAACTTCACTATTTCACATGTACTAAATTGATTTCCAGGCAGCATAAAGGAATCCAAGCCTCAAATCTCATTTCAAAAGCCAATGGCATCCACTGTAGTTTGACAAAGATATCTTGTGCTCTTTTTATGCCTGTTGCTAAAGTCTCTAATTATTTGCTCTCTCCTACTTGCTCAAGTCTCTCTCTATTCATCAGGACCAGGCAGCCTTGCGATAGGCGTGTGGGACCTGTAGTTCCAGTTTATAACCATTATCGGAAAGGAAGTCAAAGATAAATCACTTAAAAAGCAATCAGATCGACAGCGAAATGAACCCTTTTGCTGAGAAAACAGCACAAAATTGTGTCCAGTAACAGTCATGATTCACAGCCTGATTTTACTCTAGTCATTAATGACCATTAACGAAGCAATACAAAGCAGATGTGCCTGATATTCTGCAGAGATAACAACTCCATCTAGAGTACCAGGGAGATCTCAGCGATGGCAGGATGGCACTGCACGGTGCTCGGTGTGCCTGCCACCAACACTTGCCAGCTGGCATGAGAATCCCAATCACCAGCTACCACTGGATGGTCCATCTGAGAACAGCTAATGCTGCTGGAATCAAGCACTAAGGGGCTGGGATGCCACTCTGCACCCAGGAACTAGTATTGGGCCTGATGGCTCCAAGATCGGTGCAACATTTGTTAAACACTGCTGTGGTCTGAGAATGAGAGTGTTGGAAAATGAAGGAAATAATAGCTGATGTGATTAAAAATGTGATGAGCAATAAAGCAAGGGAAAAAGCTGACATTACCTTGACAGGTTTGAGACTCATCTACCACTGAGCCTTCAAAGGGCCACGTGGACTCATTCATGCAAAGGGTGGTCCAGCAGCAAAACAAAACTGTGGGCTAAATTTGGACTCAGTCTAAGCCTGGAATAACTACACAAACAGACTATAATGCAATTCATCCAGATTTGCACCGCTGTAGCTGAGAGCAGAGTCCTTTTACGCATGCCTTGTACCAGAGAGTGCGTAGCCTAAGGGAGGATGGGTTATTTTTTAAAACAGAGACAGCAGGAGACTAGGCTCATACTGGGATATCATATAAGGAGACATTAGAAAGCTGAGTTAAGTGAGTATGTCCCAAAGGCATACAATGAGATTCTGTAGGCCATGCGCTCGTTGCAACCATGGTAGTGAGCATCAGGAGTAACACTTCTGAAGCTGCTGGAGTTAAACTGGTGCAAAGCTGAATCAAGGCTAGAACCCATCGTTACAGAGAGTAAAATAACTGCTAAACAACTGATTTGGCTGATCACTGCTAAACACAGAGAAAAAATATGTTAAAAGTTGCAGATCTGTGATGTTTTGTCTTCTTCTAGCCACTGCAGAGGAGAGAACAGTGGCAGGACCCTATACCTGTACCTATGTCTACTTTGGGAGGAGGAGTTAGGGAAAGCAGTCCACATGGTGCAAGAGAAAGACAGGTTTGAGCTTTGTTTGTTGCACTGGATACTCAAAACAGAGGTTTCTCTGTCCCTCCCAGTTTTACACTTACACATACAAAATTATTATACTTGATTTATCTTTGGCCTTTTATCTGGAGAGAATTGTGTCTACAAGAGATGAAAATGGGTAAATGGCTGAAGCCCTTTGCAGTACTGCTCATGAAGATCTGCATAAAGTAGACTTCATTTCCTTGTAATCCACCTCTGAAACAATAGGACATTTTCATTTTGGGAAAAAAAAAAAAAAAGAAAAACAAAACAACAACAACAACAACAAAAACCAAACTAGTAAGAGGAAAACCCACATATCCTTCCTTTGTTTTCTTTTACTGCACTGACAGATACTCTGACTGCATCGTAACAAAGAGAATGGGAAAAAGCAAAGTCCAGCAAAAGAGCAAAAAACCATAATGATACAGAAGATCCCCTATGTTTGATTTCTCTTCTTGTAGTTTCTCCTGGGAGGAAAGCTATTCCTTAGTATATGTTTATAAGTAAAATCCAATTACAACTGTCTGGTAGTACTAAATATATTGCAGGACACAGATAGGTTATACTGGTTTGTATAAATGGCATGACGATGCAACTCCTCTACCTGAGGAAAGAACAAATAGCATAAATGAAACTGAGATCAGGTCCAGCATCTTCAGATGCAAACTGAGACTTTCAAATGATTAATATTGCTCTGAATGACAAATCGCATCTACAGCAATGTAGTCCTGCTCGTATCTCTGTGCAGAGGAACTGACTGCATCAGCAGATGATCTAAAATCTGGGCTAAACAGGAACCTTCATCAGCGCAGGTGACAGCTAAAATTAGCATTGAGAAAACTGATGAAAACCTGATGGTAAAATCCTAAAATGAAAAATAGATTATTCACTGTCAGGGAGAACAATAAGCAAGACATAATAACAGTTACAACGTGACAGTGCGTGTAGCTGAGGGAGCTAAAGAAGAAAACAGCAGTAGAGGAGAAACCAAACCCCCTTGGGGAAAACACAGTCATCAGGGATAAAAGGATGCAGACAGTAACATGAGGGGTGAAAAAAGCGAAAATTGAGGGATTGAGAATAGAGCTACACAGCAGAAAGAAATGCTCCTTGTGAGAATGACATTGAACAGCCAAGAAAATGAGAACTATCAGTATACAAAGGCAGTTATTGTAAAGGTGGTATACTAATATATGGCACCAAGTATATAAAATACAAACATGTCTAGGAAAGGACCCGCTCTAACAAAAAAGGATGCAACTACCTACCACACCTATTAAGTTTCTTAGATTGAGCAAGTAATGAATACCTGAAGCGGACAAGGAAGACTGCTTTTCAGAGAAGTCACGGTTGTACCTCTGGGCAATCAGGGAGGAAAACAACGTGCCAGGAAATATATATTTACCGATAGGATCTCAAAGGTAACTTCTGGCTAACTTTCTGTTAGTGCATAGCTGCTGCTTCTCACCAAGCAGCCCACTTTCTTGCAGAGATTCACAGCTCCAGGGAGGCTGGGGAGTTGCAGGGTTTGCAAAGTATTTGCAGTCAAACACTTTGCTTGCCATGCACCAGAAGTGCTTACAAATCTTTTGTTAAATAAATATGAGAAAGTATATATTCTAGGAAATTGCATTCTGCTGAGAAACATTGCACGAATGAAAAAGAGGTTACATTCGGTGAGAAAATTATATGCTGCAAATAATGCATTCAGCTATAATAAGTAGCCTCAAAAGCGGAGGTCAGTAAAATCCTGGTGAAGGATATTTTTATCATCTATTTCATATTCATTTCCAGCATAACTGTTATTACTTTATGTGATACTATAACAACCACAGACAGCTGAAATAAAACAGAAAATGACAATGAACAGGTTCTCAATGGCATTGAGTGCCATAAATTAACATTAGGGGATATGCTTTATTTTACTGTGGGTTTCTTGATATCCATGAAGCCCATCTAAGGTCAACACAAATTGCTGGGGGGGGGAGGAGGAGATAGAAAGCAGGTGGGTAGGTGGGGGACAAAGGGAAAACATGGCATTTTAAATCCAAAGGAAATTACAATATCTCAGTTTTCTCTCATTCCAAATGGAATTTATTAAACATTTTGGTTTTAAGAAAACAAAGAATGCTTTTCAAATGTCTGCTTTTTAATGTCTTTATGTTCTTAAAATAGGAAATACTGTGATATATGAAGACAGTGTATTTCAACTGCTAATTGGTATATGGTACGTGTATACAGCAATATACATTTTAAAGCTGAATGGCATTTTAAAACACTGGAACATCTGATTCAATCAGGAACATTAAAAGACACATTACCATTAGATTTTTTCTGAGATTGAGTCGTTCTTGCAGAGCATTTCAATGCAGTTGAAATGTATGCTTTTTAGACAGAAAAATGTTTTCAGAAAGTGTGTAGCCAGTTGTACTTGTCGAGTTTCACTGCCTTTGTAGCAACCTTGCTCTACACGGCATGAGGTATCTCACTGGCTTCTCCTTCAGACCATGGGAGAGCAATTTCCCAAGGATGCTAACACGGGGTTTGTCCCAAGGGGAGGCTTTATGCCCACCCAGTCCTGCTGGTGCACGGAACATTGCAGGGCTGTGGAGTAGGCTCTACATTAGCAGGGAAGAGGATTTACAAGTCGGGACAAGGCAATATCCTTCAACACATTACCTGAGGGGATGTCCTGCTTAATAAAGAAAATTCAGCTCTTTCAGTTTGTCCTCACCAGGCTGCCTGAGCTTGAGGACATTAATTTTCTCTTACAAGAAACTCGGTGTAAGAAACAAACAGAGTGCAGGTGGTCCCTGGGCACAGTCACCCAAGGAGGTCTGGCAGATGTCGCACTAGGTCCCAGAACCACCGTGCTCCAGGCTTGGCTGCCAGCACCCCGCATGCCCCATCAGTCCCTACAGGAGCAGCTTTCTAAACTTTTTTTTTTTTTTTAAAAAAAATACCTATTCCCCTACCTTGGTGAAGGTCAGGCAATCCTTGTCTTGATCTTTATCCTTTATTTCAAAGTCATAAAGTGCTTTGCCCTGAGGTGGAGCTTGCGGAAGGGGCTTGATACACTGGATGTAGCTGGCAGGGAAGAAGCCGTGGTTCCCATTGAGCTCCCCGTGATACCAGTTCTCATCCACCTTCCGCCGCAGTATGATGATGTCCCCCTTGTTAAACTTGAGGTCACCGGGCTCTTTTCCCTCATATGTGTAGAGGGCTTTGCCATAGGGAAGCTGAGAAACACTCTGGGGAAAGAAAATATGCAACATCTTAAAGCAAACTCGAGGCAGCATCAATTTCATTCTTTTAGATAAAAGCAAATTGATCATTCATGGCCAAATTACCCCAGTGACTGCAGCTGACTGCTCCATATTGCTATAACCTGGATCTTACAGGAAAACTAGGATGCACATGATAGTAAGACCGAGAAGGTACGTGTGTTATATCAGTGGAGGCACAGCAGACCTCTTGAAGCTCAGCTGAAACCCGCAGTATCTCTTACACCATACAGTAGCATCTGTTAATTTGCAAAATATCCTACCTAAGCAGGACTGTGTGTTTAAACAAGTAAAACTCGACATGTCTAAAGGTAAAATATTAAACATCTTGAGCTTCAGGGTTGCTTTGGTTTCTGAGGCTCAAAAGATAAACAAAACAAAACAGAATCACAGAATGGTGAAGACAAACAAGCTTGAAGATTCACATGGTTATAAAACTTGGCGAGTTGAAAATCTTTCATTGCATTTGTTTGAGAAACTCCAAACATTTTTGAGTTTGAAGCTTTTAGTTTAGCTTTTGATTCTATAACCAAATACTCTTACTTCTTTCAAAATCCCAAAGTCTCACGCTGTTCACTGAGAGCTACTGTAAACAGTTATAATATTCTTTGTTGCTTATGAATTAATGTCCCTGTAGAAAAGCAGAATAGGCAGAATGCCTCAAATCTTTCTTTTAGAACTAAAACCAGCTCTGGGGCTTTCACTCTCATTAAAAGAAAGAAACAAACTTTAGAAAAAAATCACAGCACAAGAGCAAAAAAGCCTACAAAATTAATAGTTTGGTATGATAGAAAAAAGAAACATATTTGATGGAAATGACCTGATTGTGAAGAATTCTTCCCAGAGTTCACTTGGACTCAGTGCAAGATTGTCTCATCCAGGCTGCAACTGCATGGACAATTTTTTGGAGGAAGTCTTGGTTTATGCAACCCTTGCACTTGCCCTCCCTGGATAATTGCTCCCCTTCTTGCTGAATCCCACAGAGCAGGGGGTAACTGTGTTTTGAACACAGCTGCCTGCTGCTTTGGCCCTATAACAGCTCTTTAACCCATACTGGGGTAGAGAAGGTGTATCATTGTATTATCCTATGTCATTTTTAATTTTATTTAGCTTGGGCTAAGAGTCAGCTTGAAAGCCTCAGCACAAATATGTAGCAGCACATACCACAGGAAATGTTAAAGGGGTTCCGTAAAGTCAACTTTTTATAAGAGTCTTTTTTTCAGAGATTTGTTTATAAAAATGATACAGTTTTGTGTTGCATATATATATATATGCCTACAAGTAGTCTATTTGCTGCTCTGTACACTGGCTGTCATTTGGGTGTCCTACAGGGACAGTGAAAAAGCAAAAGTATGTTTAATAAAACACTCTGGTATTCTCCCAGGTGTTTCTTATGCCTGTACTTCTGGATGACATTCCTGTGCATAAGACTAGCACTCGAGATGCTTTCCACAGGAAGGTGGTGGAGTGGCCTGACAGAAACACTCCATATCCCCAACCCAGACAGAAAACAAGATGCTGGGATTACTTTTTACAGTATTAGCTAAAGCAACAAGCAGAGGTGTTTTTTGATCCCAATGGGTGCATTAAATGGCCCTGTTCTGGTAGGGCA
>NW_010319228.1:0-15167 GCF_000700745.2 Antrostomus carolinensis | reverse complement strand
AGGAGAAGGAGACATGCCAGCTCGTTGCCTGCGCCGCCGGCCAGCACAGCCTCCTCTGCCTGCTCCTGGGTGCCAGATGGACGCTGAGGCAGGTAGATACCACTCTGTAAAAAGGAAGTTTCTTGAGTGGACCTTCACACACAGGTGTTAACTTACTCATTTTATTAAGAAGGGCTTTAGTAGCTGCGCAGGTCTTGGAAAGCACGTGCAACAAATCTTGCCTACACCACGCAGTGAAGGAGGCAGTCAAACAGGCACAGCTCTACAGAGCACTATCCCTGTTGTGTGGATAGGGATTTAATTTCACTCAGATGTGTCCCCAGCTCTCGGTTTTCTCATTACCAATTTATAGTTACTCTTTTTCTCCCTGTATTCTTTTGGATGTTGCTGTATCTGAATGAAGGTACCAAGTTAAAGACCAGTATTTTGGAAGCACCTTCAAACATAACAACAACAGCAACAAAAGCGTAAAAAACAGAAAAGAAAATCAACCGCCAGCTAAAAAAGTATGCATCAAACAGTCTCTGCCAAATCAGTGGCAGCATCCTACTTATATTTTTCTGTCTGCCAAGATGGTTATTTCCCTTGACACCAAGGCTTTTCCCCTCTCCCCAGCATTTTAAGGATTAAGCCTACAATACCATCAAACTCCTTAGGTACAGCATAGATTGCATTACCTATTTGAAACCAGAAAAAAAATTTAAGCTGAAAGACTATGGAGCCTCACAGTAATTTAGAAATAAAAGATTCATTACTTTAACTCGTGCTGAGAGAAAAGAATTTATCAAACACCAAGTAAGACTTCTGCCAGGTGTGCACTGAACCACTGCTGATCCAGGCACATGCCTGGCAAGCACGCTCTGTATCACTTACCCTCGACAGGGCCTTCCTATTCCCAAGATCTTTGTAGCAATTCAAGGTCAGATAATTTTCTTTGCTTCTTAACCCCTTTCTCTTCCCAAGCCTCATTTTACTGTGTTGAAAGTCAACAGCCCCCAGAGGTACAAAAAAATAAACTGCTTTTTATTCAGTCTCACACATCAGCAATGAAATTGTTAGCAACACATACCGGGCTTTTATTGCTGATTAATTGAGCTGGCTAGAAGATGATTCAGGTGCCTGTTTATACCTTCATCTGCTGAAAATCCAGACTTTTAAGCAAAACAAACAAACTGCAAGACAAAATAATTATTTTCAGATCTGGCATTGTTTTATTTGGAGACTCTAATGTGGCACCTCAGGGAATTTGCAGTTTAGGTGCTTGTGTTCCTATTCTCTTTCATGGGCTTAGTTATGGACCATGTCATCTGGAGACTCTCCTACACAGAGAAGATCTGTGCATACGGTACTTAAACTACAACTGTCAGTGGGAACGTGCTTCCAAAATAAAATGTTTCAATTATCAGCTACAGCTTTTCTAATTCTGAGCCACAGCTTTTCAACTAAAAAAAAACTGTGGAGGCTTTTTTAAAAATGAACATGTTGTTTAGTGGAAAAGACACCCTCCCATTGAAAAATCGCTGTAATTGAGACATTTCCCAGCCTTTTTGTAAGTCCAGAAGTACTCATTTTGATTTAATCATCTCAGGTAAAGCCTGGATTTACTGTGGCCCAGGCAGAGGTAAAGAAATAACAGAGTCCTCTAACCCTTTTAAAATAAAGCTGCTTTTCCTGTTCTAAAGCACTACATGTCTGCTCCAGTCGACCAAAGAGAAAAACTCAATATCGTAACTACAAAAAACCCCCCCAAACAAACCACAGAATCATCTCCTGAAGATTCCTTGCTCATATTTTCTGGTCAAAACGTCTGGCTTTCAGTGTACTTTCAGTGGTCAGATTATATTAATGAATCCTGGTCCCTAAGAAGCAGATTTTGGGAAGTTTCCCATTATTGTTCCTACTTTTGGTTAATATGTAAGTGAGAAGGAAACCAGATTCAGAAAGGTCCTTTAAACTACACCTGAAAGAAGGGAACATTAAGCATATTTCAGAAATAGAAGAAAAATGATGATCACTGCTACTGTTTGCTGCTTGTAATGTCTCTCCCCATTAACACTTAAGTGATTCTTAGAAATATTCCTATGATCCTATGATTATTTCCCTCTTTGCCAAATCTTTATGCAGTGCAATTCTGGCCTAATCATCCTGCTTTTCTTCACTCGACTCCTCCAGTTCAATGGGAAGGGTATTGGCCAGGACCGACTTCCAACTCATACACAAACCCCTCTGGGGAGCATGACTGTCCCATTTTCTGTTTAAAATCTCTGCCCCATGCCCTGTCTGATTTCCCCTAAGCTCTTTCTTCCATGCAATGGCATTTCAGTCAGACATCATAAGCTTCAGCATGCCCAGATGGTCCTTCTTACAAAATCTTCTAGCCCAAAACAGGCTGCAAAGTATCGTCTAAGGGATCAGACTAAAGAAAAGCAGAGACAGGCAACGGTTTTGTCCAGGGAAGTGACAAGCACATAGAAAAGTTTCTCTAGCAACTACTGGAAGACTTACACTTTCCTCTTGCTCCCTGCTTCAGCAGAGCTAACTCCTCCTTTACCACTCCTGAACCTGGGCAACAACTCAGCAACAGCCGGTGGACATCACCGAGCCACCATGCTCCACCCTCACCATTCTCTTCTTCCCCTGCTCCTTAGCTGAAGCCCCTTCTCAGCCACACTCCCATCTCGAGGTCTTCTGCAACACTATGTCCCAGGAGCAAAACTCCCTGTCCCAGCCTGGCCCCACCAGCATCATGCTGCTGCTCTCCCCACACTGCCCAGCTCTGCCGCGGTCTCTCCATCATCCACGGGAGCAGCCTGGCTGCCCCATGAAGAGCACGGTGGAAACCACCACCACACCATCTCCCTCCAAGTCTTGACCTACGCTCCTGCTCTGAGGGACATCTGCCATCACCCTCCTCTCCAGCTACCATCAAAGTTGGTCAGGCATAATGCAGGCGGCCACAAAATTAAATGGCCTCTGCACCCAACCGTATCAAGAAATCGATTTGCCCTGATGATTTATTGTTAGGTTAACTGGAATTCAGTTATGATGTGTTTTAATTTTCAAAACTGTGTGGGTGTGTATAGAAATAAAGAATGTAAGAAAGAAAGAAAGGAAGGAAGGAAGGAAAGGATGAAGTCACAGTCAATGGCAACGGCCAGCTTCTTTTTCCTGCCAGTAAATGTGCGTTGGCACAAAGCTGAATACTGCCAAAGGTTTCTTTTCTATTTCAGCAATCAATACTGATGTAAAAGCCTGAAGCGTTAATATGCTGAAAACCCCTCTTGCAGAAGACTTAATGATATGTTGGCAACTCAATCATTCTGCATTTGTGTTTCAGCAATGTCAAATGGTAGCAGTTAAGCAGAAACCTGCTGGCAAATTGACAAACAACAGCCATGAAGCAATTAAGTGGCAACGCTGGAGAATTTTTCATTATGTATCCTGAAGAACAAAAGGAAAGGAAAAAAAACCAAGCATGCTTGTTTCCAATAAATTCTCCCAGTAGTATCTTTGTAGAGTGTGAGCTGCACAGGTAGAGCAGGTCTTAAGTTTTCAAAAGTTATGGAAAAGAGACATTTTCCCAATATACTCGAAAGCAATGCAAGCTCCCACACAGGTCAAAGCCTGCCAGCTTCCGCGTGCGATACTTGATGAAGGAGGTCACTGCTTAGAACAAGGTCTGATGCTTGCCTGAAGTACAGCGCAAGTGCCTAGAAGACATGCTTTTCCTACTTCACACTATTTGGGAAGGGAAAATAAAAACTTCCCCATGCAGCCAGTTTTTCTTGAGAGAGCAGAGTCCAGGTGCCTAAGATGAGTGTGCCTTCAGCTTCTGTGTCTGTGCAGAACTACAGAAGGTGTACACCAAAGACAGCATCAAAGCCCCATGTGCAGAATCATCAGAGAGGCTGGTCAGATTTGCTGGCTCACAAACACACAGGAGGAAAGTCCAAGACCATTCCTTGACATTGACACATTGCATTATGTAAGAAATCAAAAATAAAATACACAGGGGCAAGGTCTTCAGCTACTAAACCCAGACAGAAATGCCATGATCCAACCCTTCCCTCAAACCAAGTTTATGTTCAGATTCCTGACACCCAAGAAACCTCTTGAGGCTTCAGTTACAACTCCTCTCTGCACCAGCAGAGCAGAAGATCGTTTTTCTGGTGTGTGAAAGCCACATTAGTGCTGAAGAGCAATATTCCTTGCCCAAGCTCTTGCCTTGTGCAGCTCAGGATGTGCAAAGAAGGGAAACCTCAGCCTCTTTGCTGCAAGAGCTTCCCCTGCACATGGAGATCCCCCACGAGAGGCAGGGGTGATGCTGCCTGCCCCATGGGGCAGCACCCTCACCTGACCCTTGTTTCAGGAGGATGCAGGGATGAAAGAATCAGGGAAATGCAAAAAGTGGAGGAGTGTTTAACTCCTCCTTCCTTCGACTACATGGGTCTTATTCATAGTCAGCACTAGAGGTGATTTTTTTGATGAAGTCAAACAGCCTCAGAATCTGCTGCTGGAACAGTCTGATAAGAGCATCACTAAGGAAAGTAATTTTTTTTTTTTTTTTAGACTGTACTTAAGTCATTTTAGCAAAACACACTGACATGCTGCTTGTTGCAGTTTTTAAAATTTCTTCAACATCTCCATATCTGTCATCTTCCAAATACATATCTGAAGAGTCTGTTCTTCTGAATGAATGAATACACCTTCATCTCCTTCATTAAGTACAATCAAGTGTAAATACCCAAAGCAAATAAAAAGTCGATAAAGAAGAAAAAGACACAGAAAGGAAAAAGTAATGAAAAGCATGCACATCTCAGCGGTAAACTAAAATTAAACACAAACTATTGCTATAGAGCATAAATAATAATTAAAACACATATTGCTAATTTTTTGCTTCATTACTCTGAAGCATCACACATTACTCTGAATTTCCCAGTCTACATAAGCAAAGATCTGGTGGCAATGCATGGGACAGTGTTTACGTTTTCCATTTAGTAGGAATCTCCCCAGGAGCGGGCTGGGCGACACTTCAGCATATGGTTTCCTGCCATCTGCAACAGCTTCGCAGAAATTGCAGCAGCTGTGCTGGAGCGGACCGGGGCTGCATGGTGGAGCATCCATTCCCAGGACAGCTGAGGAGGGGTCAGGCTGCTCCCCGTTATTAGCACCCAGATCTTGGCATTGAAAGTGCCCATTCAAATCAGCTGAGAGTGACTTAAATCATGAGTGTGAAATGTCTGCTCAGATCCTTTTGGGATGGAAAAGTGGAAGGCAGTCTGGCATTCAGAGTAGCCAGTGGTGAGCACAACTAGTGACTCGGTCACGGTGGCAATGACAACCACGTCCCCCGGGCTTGGTAAGGGCCACAGCATGAAGGGCAAGCAGGGGCTGTGCACAGCCCCCCTGCTCCTTGCCATCCAACCCACTATAGTCACTCTTGGTTTAATATCTTTCAAGAGCAATACATTTCACTTAAATCAATAGCTGTGCTTAACGTACGTTTCTTCTTGGTCAGCCCTAGGAAGCAAGAGAGAGCACTCATACATGCAATGAGCTGAAGAAACAAGGGGCTGGGGCAAACTTTAGCCAGTGCAGTTATGACAAATGTATAAAACTGTAAGATCTGTGACCTGCAGAATTTTTAGCAGCTTCTGTCCTCCAGAGGAACTTTCATGATGACAGATCATAAATCATCATTATATCTCACAGCAAAAACTCCTGGAAGTGGTTTGGCTTCCATGTAAGTTGGTTTGTCTATGTACAGCCATTCAGAAGCAATATCTCCCCCGGGACACCTGGCCTGACAGATCATGACAGTGACACTGCAGCATTTGCTTTCACAGGAAGATAATAATAGGAAAATTAATCAAAGATAATCTAATTTTGCACAAAGCAGCAAGACAAAAACCAGCAATGTGCTATTAGTTAGCTTAGTGTGAATCATCAGTAAAAGCCTTAAAAATCACAGTTTGTAGGTACAAACTTTTTGAAATCAATGTTGAGAATAAAAGTAGTTAAGCCAACAATAAAAACAGTACCATGAAGAATGAAAACAGAACATAATCCCTTATATACCCTGGAAAGTGTCATGCTTCTTTATAGTGCCATAGAAGTAGAAACTAATCACAATAAAAATAAAACTTCTTAACTAAAGCTCTACTGTTTTATTTAACTAAGGAACTGGACATAATGGTCATGGCCTGATCCTGGCTGATGGTGCTGTGGAGGGCTGCAGTCCTTGTGACACCTGCAGACAATACACACTTGAGTTGTGCACAGCTCCTACCTAGAGTAGGAGGTGAAGTGCTTCTCTGAAACTGTTTTGAAGTGCTAGGAGGTCTTGGGAACACCTCTACACATTCCCAAGCGGTGGTCTTTATATATGGAGATGATGTGCCAAACAGCATAGGAGCCTATCTGCCATTTCCAGAAGTGACTTTTGCAATTACGTTGAAGAAACCACAGGAATTGTTCAGCACACAGAAACAAAATGAAGGCAAGCAGGTACAGCGTCATTCTAGCACGTCAGTGTTGCTCCATAAAGAATAGGGAGCAACGATGTTCATTGCCCCAGAACAGCAAAGGATGCTGTTCATCTTCTTCAGCCATGGGTGAATGGAGCACAAAGTGCTCTTTAAAGAGAACGTCTCCCAAGGTTATTTTGCAGCTTACATGGCAAACAGGCCCAACTTGCATTTTACCTTATAAGGTCCAGCTTTGTACACACCAAGATTAAAGAACATTTCAAACTTTCCCTTGGCAAATGCAGTTGATGCCTGCAGCACAACTGAGAAAGAAACAGCAGGCTTTCCACTACACAGCTTGTCACATAGGTATGCTTGGGATTCTCCGCTTTACCAAAATAAGAGCTCAGTTTTACAGTCCAACACTACTTCTCTTAGGAAGTTTAAAAACTTGAATGCAAGACTGCCCCATGCTGAGCTCATCCGATCTCATAATCACAGCTAAAATAGCTTCACACTTTTCTGCACATCTCACATTGCTTCAGCCCGTCACTCTGTATCTATCAATATTTACACATTCAAAGATCTGTTTTTCCTAGTAACACGTTGTTTAAAGCTAAGTATTCTCAAACTACATGCACTCCTATTAAACAACACGTGATTTTCAGGGTCAGGCTGGATTTCTAGCAGTGAGTTCACAGCTATCGCTGCCCAGAGAATCAGTGGGTAACACCAGCCAGCTGTTTAACCGTGTCAGCACAAAGTCCCTCATGTTCTGCAAAACCCAAAAGCTTCCAGACTCTCTGCTCTTTAATAAGGGGTACTGTCAACACACTGCCAGCATTGTAGGTCAAATTCTGGTTTCAGTTAAACCACTTTAATCCGGTTAATCTTGATGAAGCGGCGTGGATGTATAGAAAATTCCTACACAATATAGAGCTTTATCTTACAAGTAATCTCCTCTGAAACAAAGCTGAATGGCTGGCAGCCTCTACCAAGGGAAATATCTAATGATCTCATATGTGCTGGCCATAGTCTTTACAAAGCTTTGGTATGCTCTGAGAATCTGTCTGTCCTTCACCTTTCAGTCAGAAAACAGTCACTGGATCCTAAGGGCCAAATTTTACCCTTATAATACTGTGCAAAAGTCCCAATGAAAGGACTGGCTGCTGCACACAGATATTTCAGAGCAGAAGCTGGTCTACAAAAAGTCCCAACCAATAGCTGAGAGGACTTCTAACCAAAATATGCAATGTGGCTTCACAAGAAACCACCAGACAAAATATACCTCAACTGACTGCCTGGCAAAGGCAAGGGCCACTGAGAACATCCTGAGAGAGGACTTCAGGAGATGGTGGTGGGTTAACACAGAAGAAAATAAATAACAGAAAAAAATATCCACTGCTGCAACTTAAATGGGCAATCTCACTGCAATGTGCTACTTGAGCATCTCAAGGAGGGAAGACGGCAAAGTTGACTACATTTAGCCTGCCAGAGCCACAAATAGAGACATGTTATAAACCAAACAGGAGCTCCCTTGAGGCTATGGGGAGACACAAAACAAAACCTTATATTCAAGGCACTATGGCAGTTGTATATTTAAGATTACCTTGTGTTCTCCATTCAAAGGGTGCATTAAATCCTTTAAATAAACACAAAATCTCTCACTGATTACTCTCCAGTCGACACTGCTTCAGTCAGGACCACGACCTGGTTTTCCCAGACACCCACCGGAATCCAGTCCTTGTTAGTTTTTTGGTAAATTAGATGAGTTAAAAGTCAGTTCACTTGACAGTGCAGTTTTGAAAGCCTTATGTTTTTTTCAGGTTCCTTTACCTCCACAACAGCAGCATTTACAGCCCAGGAATTTTTTACAATTCTTTAGGCTGTAGGTCATGACAAGAAAAAAGGACATTTTGGGGAAAATACTAAAAAGTATTGCATAAAAGCCCATAACGTGAATCTCTGCTGTAACTGCTGCATTTGATCTTTCCTGGTGGGAGCTGACAAAGCATGGAACAGCTTACATTTTCCAGCGATGCCTTTGCAACGTTGCTACCCAGCCCAATACCTTTGGTTTGCTTTCCAGTCTTTCCACAACTTTCTTCTTGGCTCCTTGCCTTATGACTCAAGTATTTCCTTAGCAGAAACCCTCTCCCACCTCTGCTCCAGAAAGGACTTTATGGTCCAGTCCTGCTACAACTCATCAGAGCTGGACTTCCTCCTGGCAGACACCAGGCAGGTCACAGCTCGGAGGTCTCACTCCCAGACCCTGCTTTGTTGGGACTTTTCCATTGCAATTTTTTTCCCATGAGGAGATGAAGGTGCCCCAAAAATGGAGCGGGCAGCTGTATTTACCATCTGGCAAAGCTCCCAGAGCTCAACAGAGGGAGCCCCACTCCCGCGAATCTTGCCGGGATTGCTACCAGTGAAGAGACTTTTTTTTTTTTTTTTTTTTTTTTTTTTAACCATAAATAAATGCACACCAGGAAAATATTTCTTCTCTCTTCCCCCTTCACGCAAATGTTAACTTAAAGGTTGCACAAAAGCTTCTCCCATCATTTCAATCACAGTGAATCAAGAAAATCAGTGACTGAAACAACACAAGGCACTTTGGCAGTCTCAGCTCACAGGATCCAGCATCCCAACAAAACAACCCAGAAAAATTTTGAAGTGAAGGAATTTTTTCGTTTATCTTTCTGAGGTGACATAGGATTGTTCAAGGACTATGTTGTGATCATTCCTCCATACAGAAACCTGCATTTGCTGAGGAGCTGAGGAGTCTCTGAGGGTGTCAGAGTATCGCAAGGTTTGAAGAGTGAAACGGGGAGCAAGCGGGGCTGCTGCCAGAGTTTCCAGGGAGCATGGGAGAGGCAGTAGAAGACAAATGATCATTAAGCCACTCTGATATGGGAATGGGATGAAAAAGTGCCCACCCAAAGATCCTGCCTGTCTAACAGTGATGGTGGCAGGGTGGCTTGTAAACTGAGGTGGGTGAAAGGCTGAAGGATGAGAAAGCAGCCTTAATTCTTATTTCTGATGAAGGGGAGGATCTGAAATTCCTATTTAAAACACTTCTGCAAAAGATAGCATTCTATTTGCTTACACTGCTTTTACCATCTGCTCTGTGATAAATAAGTGTGATGCCTAGGAAGCACCTCTTTCTGTTGTGTCTTCCTCACGGCATGTGACCATAGAGCAGAGCTCTGCACTATAAACCTGAAAATATATCCTCTGCTTTCTCCTTGTCCAAAGTTTTCATAAGGGAGCTTTAAAAAAACATACTCTATGAGAACTTTCTGAGGTGGTATTAACAGTTTCAAAAATACTCTATTATCTGAACTGTGCCTTCCCTGAACTGACAGGGTGTTTGATAAATGCACCGTGGGCTGCATACACAGTGGAGCTAAAGAACACGTTTCCTCGGCAGCTCAGTTGTAAACTTCAATAGGTGGATAAATTCCCATGTCACTAGAGAATATTTACAACTGAACCTTATTTATCAGCAGCGTGCCCTTACCAACAGCCCATACAAATCCTGTTACACAAAAATGGCTGTGGCTCTTTTCTCATGGTTACATGAAAATCGCAGAGGTTTCTTTTGCACCAGGATAGGCTTTATAGTCAGCAAGATGAAAGTGCATTAAGAGATACTAATACTGAAATATTCTTGGCTCAAAATGTCAGCGTGTGATGAGTTAGCTCATCCACATCTGCACTGTGTGAGCAGCCTCCTTGTCCCTTCACTGTCGGGGACCTTCTCAAGTGAGAGCACATTGGGGCTCTCCATGCTCGTGGTGTCTGAAGAAATTAATGCACAGACCTACTTGCCAAGAATTTAGAAAGATTATATTCTCTCTGTTTTCTGCGATTAGTAATATGAAAATATCTGGTACCCATTAAAAATGAAAAATCAATTTTTTAAAAATCACAGTTTCATATCTTTTTATCAAAAGTGCCCCCGTGGTTGCTATTTTCCCCAAAAGAGGACCTTATTTTTTGGGATCCCTGCCTTCTCCCTGGCAGGACTGCCCTCTCCCTGCTTTCTCGCACTCTGCCTCCGATTTATCCTCCCATCCATATCCTCGAAATGACTCATTAACTACAATCTACTGACACACACTCTCTTCACAAAGATGATTAGGAATCACTTTCAAGCTTCAGTCCCGCTGACAGGACAGACTGGCACCTTCCAGCACATTAGCCAGCTGACTGCCAGGAGGGCTTTAATCAGCTCTGGCTTTGACAAGTGCTGGGCGGTGGGAGGAGAGGGCTGCCCTGTGCCTCCCATGGCCTCCCTCGCTGTACCAAAGAGGTCAAAGAGCACCTCACACCCCGACGCTGTGAGTCCTCATCTCCTCTGCGGTGGGAAAGGTCCCCCTGCCACCACTCTGGGCTCCCATTAGGAGCATTTCAGCTTCTCCCTTAGCTGGTGCAAATCCCCCTGCAGTTTGATGTTAGGAAGCAACAGTAGTTGGAGCAGACAAGGAAAACATCAAGGAAGATACAAGGCTTCATAATGCAAATCACACTTTTATGTCATTCTCTCAAATCCCCTTTGGGGAGAGGAAAGTTGATTATCTACAGAATATGGGTCAAAGTTATGCCTTAAGGATCCTTCAGCACTTTGGCTGCTTGCTGACTTACTACAGGGCTTCTTGGTGCCTTTTCAGGTTAATGCTTTCAAAGTGCTGTCCCTGTGCACCATCATCGTCATCATACTAAAAAAATTCATTTCCTGCACCCACTCCCAAGAGCTTCTCTCATGCTGAATTTAATTGATGCTTCCTCCTGCACTCTGAGGAATGATTAAAATGAATGCTACACATGTTTGGAAGCACCTCGGATTTCGAACTCTGCATGGTTTCTAATTAAAGGGACACACACAGGATGCTTGTGTGACATTTCACTCCTCTCTGTGGCTACTATTATTACATACATTTCAGCAGTAGTCAAAAGAATCTCCTCTACCTCACATAATAGAATCCTGCTTTAGACTGGGTAATCACCAGTCATTGATCTGGGTGAAAAATGTCTTTAGTAAAGGAAAAAAAAAGGCTTGAGTTGTAACTAGCCCTCTGGCATAGACATTGATATTAATGACCTAAGTGTTTGAATTTCTAGCTCACCTGGAGTATGTAGTGCCTAATATTAAGCAGTGCTGCTAATGAAGTACAAGAAAAAACACCAAACATCTAGAAAAAAGCTAGCATAATCTGCAAGGATGCATGTGAGTGATGAAGTAGCTGCCTGGCTGTTTGAGTGTCAAGGTCTCTGCTGCTACAGCCAGTTCACTTGTTTTGAGGACTGACCCTTCTCCAAGGTGAAGAGCATCAAATGACTTGTTATGCTCTCAATCATATCCTGATGTATTATGGACATATTTGACATATTCCTCTATCAGCCATGGATGTGTTTCCATAGAGCATGGTCAAAGCCGCAGATATGCTCAGCTCCAGAGTTTCTGGGAGCCACAGCCCTGCACATGCTATACTGTAGAATATGGCCATGGTGCTCACCAACCTGTTGGTATGGATCAGACAGGGCACATGGAAGCAGCCTGGTGTCTCAATGCCACTTGCATGCCTTTCCTTCGCCTTGTGGTCCAGGTGTAGCTGGATGTGGCTTCATGCTTAGATCAGGGTGGCTGATGCTCAGAGATTTTGGAGGAAAGGGCAGGGGTGGGTGAGTCTCAGCACTACTGCTACCCTTCCCTACCCACTATCTCCCTCCCAGCAATCTGGTTTCTATGTGTCTTGGTGATAAATACTTGATCCTGGGCAAAACTGCCTGGCTTCAGGTACAACTTTTCAAGATATTGCTCAGCTTTACCTTCAGATATCTCAGGACCCAGATGTCCGGGGCTAGCAACCTGCACTGAATACTTGCCCCAGTTACCCATCTGCATCATCAGCGCCTGCACCTGACATCAACAAAGCTTCATAATAAAGCTAATACTCCTGTTTCTTTGCAAGAAAATATGGGGCTGTAAACCTCAAAGGTGAAAATATTTCATATACATTTGCTATTAATATAAAGCCAGATCATAAACACTACCTTGCAAAGCCATACAGTAATTTTGAAAACTGCAGCTACACCTCACTAGACGCAATGACCTTCACGTTTTCCAAGGCCTGCTTCTGACTTTGCTTACATAAATGTAAATAAATCAAGAGCTTCCCCACTGACCATAATGACAGTATTCCTGATTGTCAGTGTTGTGGTAGCACACTCAAGTTCTGTAGCAAGTAACACCAGGGAAAATACTATGATAGCAATCCTATACTGCATTGCATGCATCTTTTACCACCTAGTAAAATATAAAATATGGGATGCATTTGCTTTCTGAATGTCTTGTAAAATGCTACATGCTATTAAAAAATCAAACCAATAATAATGGGATGCCTGGGCATTTCTTTTTCAGGTTTAAGAAGGCAACTGTCTAACTTGGTGAAATAAACTGTTTTTACTGAAATAGTTTTCACTGCAGATAAAGAAATGGCTTACAATTAGATACACTGCATATTAGCAATAGAAAAAGACTTAACAACAAAGCAAAATAGTGCTGGTGTATACTTTTTTATTACTTATTCATCTTCTGTTTGATTTTGAATCAAACTCCTGTGCCTCTACCCTGGGCTAATGTTATAATCACTGGGATATTGTATAAAATAGGAGCACTGGCTTCTCCTCTGGCCATGTTATAAATCTGAAAAGCATTTCACTTTCCAAAGACAGATTTTAGACACCTAAATTCAGGAAAGGATTAGGGCATGGCTCTCAAATGGAAGAGACTTCAGCCCCTGAGAGGGGCAGAAGTAAGACATATTCCCATCCTCAACACTTTCCTTGCACCTAATGCAGCACACTGGCTTCACCTCTCCCCTCTATCAGCAGGCTGACACTTCAGGACCCCAGCCTGCCCTAACTCTTCTCACTGGGTGACAGGCTTACGTGGACATTTCAGGACAGAGCATTCTGGTACACGAGTGAGATGATACCTGCAAAACAGACGTGACAATGTTGAGCTTCTGGGGTGAAACATGGAGTTAAGTATTGCTTGGAAAATATAAACACACCCTGAAAAAGCCTGCATCCTGTATTTCCATGACATCAAAACTAATTAAACTTTGTTTCCCTGCTCGTTATGCTTAATTATTCCATCATACCACCTCCAAAAAGCTATTCATAGTTACAGGTGTCATGTGACCTGAGCATATCCCTGAAGACTCAAGGTTTGCAAGTACGTTTTGTGAAACAACAGCAAGTTCTATGTGGCCAAGTGGTCTGTCCCTGAGACATCCCCCTTTGTGGAGCTGCTGGAGAAAGCTACAACCCCCTTGACCCTCTCAGCAATTGATACTAAAGAAGAGAGAAAGAACTGGTCAAGGGTGCATTTTTATGATACGAGTGAGCCCATCTGCAGGCAATCTTTGCTGGTTAACGTGTCTGTGGGTTTATCTCGCCGAGCTGACTCCTCAGGCTGCAAGCTGAACACAATGCACTGCACAAGGAAGGCAACAGGATCACACACCCGATGGGAGGGCTCAGGTGGGAACCAGAGCCTCCTTTTTCAGCTGCAGGCCCCAGAGGGGCTCTACAGGCTCAGCCCTACCCTCAAACCACAGCTTCAGTATGACAATAAGTGATAGCTACAAGTCTGAGAATGAGCACTGGTTCCCTCACTTGAGCAGATGGGAATCACTATGCTGAATAGGAAGGGAATTTAATTTCCATATGATGCCAGAGCTTTCTTTTCACCACCTAATCTCTCTGCCTGCCAGAACCTCAACTAAGGAATTGTCCACATCCTGGTTTGAATGTTTCTGTGGAGTCAGAATTTGAAAGAATATGTCTGTGTTCAGAAATAATGCATAAGTCCATTACAGCACAACAATAACTCAACTGTAATTGCCTAGCAGTACAGGCTGGAACAAACCAATTATGAGCAAATCCAGAATCTGGGCAAGCATGAGAAAAGTCAAGAAATGATGGACAGAAACCCCTTTGAGACCACTGGACTCCCACATGACTGCTGAGTCTAGTCCTCTGCAATCAACATGAAATGTTGGAATAGATTTATAGACCTCAGGTTCTCAGACATTTTTTCCATATGCTCCAATTCACCATAGGCAAGAAAGCACCTCCCAAAACCCTCTCATGAACTTAACACCAAGTAGGAGTGACCAGAAGCAGTAACTCTCATATTTTAAACGAAGAGAGCAAGACAGAGCAGAAGCATTGCCAGTGTTCCACTTCTGATCATAGAATTACAGAATCACAGAATCACAGAATGGTTTGTGTTGGAAGGGACTTTAAAGACCATCTAGCTCCAACCCCCCTGCCATGGGCAGTGACACCTTCCGGTTTGTTCACAGCCCCAACCAACCTGGCCTTGAACCCTTCCAGGGAGGGGGCATCCACAACTTCCCTGGGCTACTTGTTCCAATGTCTCACCACCCTCACAGTAAAGAATTTTTTCCTAGTATCTGATCTAAATCTACCTTCTTTCAGTTTAAAACCATTACCCCTCATCCTATCACTACACTCCTTGATAAAGATGAAGGGAGCTCAGCAACGCTTGGTAAGATGGCTTGCTCACCACATGAGATGATAGGTACCAAGAAAGGCTCAAAAACACATCACCAAAGTACTTTGTAACCTGACTGGAGGAGAAAGTTTCTTTCTGACCACAGATCA
>NW_010319227.1:0-1962 GCF_000700745.2 Antrostomus carolinensis | reverse complement strand
AAATCTTAAATTAAATAAAATATATTACATTTCTAATAAATATCGACTTGCAAACAAAATATTAAATTATATTTCAAAATGCCATTATAAAAACAAAAACCCAAATTTATATCCACTTTTTTCTACCTGATTTAAAAGCAGTAATAAAACAATTTAAAACCCCCAAATAATTAGAAATGGGGATAGCAGGAATTTTCTCGTTTTCCAGAAGATTTAAAATTTAAGAAGATTTAAAATTTAAGAAGATTTAAAATTTAAGAAGATTTAAAATTTAAGAAGATTTAAAATTTAAGAAGATTTAAAATTTAAGAAGATTTAAAATTTAAGAAGATTTAAAATTTAAGAAGATTTAAAATTTAAGAAGATTTAAAATTTAAGAAGATTTAAAATTTAAGAAGATTTAAAATTTAAGAAGATTTAAAATTTAAGAAGATTTAAAATTTAAGAAGATTTAAAATTTAAGAAGATTTAAAATTTAAGAAGATTTAAAATTTAAGAAGATTTAAAATTTAAGAAGATTTAAAATTTAAGAAGATTTAAAATTTAAGAAGATTTAAAATTTAAGAAGATTTAAAATTTAAGAAGATTTAAAAAAATTTAAGATTTAAAATTTAAGATTTAAAATTTAAAAATTTTACAGGAAAAATTTTTTAAAATTACCTACAAATGAATTTTTACCTTTTTTCCTGTTTTTCAGGTGAACTCACAGCCGACGTCGGTGAGTTTTCCCCTCAATCTTTGATTTACGTCGCGACCGGCGCTGAGTGACGTCACAATCATTGATTTCTGATCATTTTTATGAATTCTGATCATTTTTAGGCGACTGCAACAGAAAACTTCGTAAGTGCCTTTTTTTTGGGGGAGAATTTTGTCACCGAGAAAAAGAATCCTCGTGAAATTCCTGATTTTTGGTGTTTTTCCCTCTATTTTAAGAGCGACACGCGGCCGAACTCGGTGAGAAATTTCCCTGATTTCCTCCAAATTGATTTCTTTTCTCCTCTTTTTTTTTGACAATTATTTCTGCAGAACTGAAATTCTAATTTTAAATTTTTTTATATAATTTTTAGAGGAACGGGATATGAAAATCCGTGAGTATCGTTCCAGATCATTTTCATTGGCTCGTTTTCGGGGTGAGCTCGTCGGCAACATCAGCTGGGGAAAAATCAACATCAAATATTTCCACCTGACACCCAAAATTGGCTTTTTTTTTAATTGCCAAATTAAATTTCATTAATTGCCAAATAAAATTTTCTTTAATTAATTTTTTTTTCCTGTCAAATTAATTGCCAAATTAAATTTCATTAATTGCCAAATTAATTTTTTTTTCCTGTCAAATTAATTGCCAAATTAAATTTCATTAATTGCCAAATTAATTTTTTTTTCCTGTCAAATTAATTGCCAAATTAAATTTCATTAATTGCCAAATTAATTTTTTTTTCCTGTCAAATTAATTGCCAAATTAAATTTCATTAATTGCCAAATTAATTTTTTTTTCCTGTCAAATTAATTGCCAAATTAAATTTCATTAATTGCCAAATTAATTTTTTTTTCCTGTCAAATTAATTGCCAAATTAAATTTCATTAATTGCCAAATTAATTTTTTTTTCCTGTCAAATTAATTGCCAAATTAAATTTCATTAATTGCCAAATTAATTTTTTTTTCCTGTCAAATTAATTGCCAAATTAAATTTCATTAATTGCCAAATTAATTTTTTTTTCCTGTCAAATTAATTGCCAAATTAAATTTCATTAATTGCCAAATTAAATTTTCTTTCTTAATTACTCTTTTAGGGGAAAATGAAGAGGAGATCAGTAAGTGTCATTTTTTTGTACTCCACATTTTAAAATCTGATTTACAATTCATAGTTTTTATTTATTTCGTGTTTCTATTGGGTGTTTTTATTTTAGATTTCTATTTGATATATTTATTTTAGATTAATATTTTATATCTTATATTTATTT
>NW_010319226.1:1638-16849 GCF_000700745.2 Antrostomus carolinensis | reverse complement strand
GGCTGTGTGGTGTTTGGCTGCCAGACAAGTTGAACTACTACACTTGTACAACATGGTTATTGGTTGTTTGAAACCTTCCAGTGATTTTTTCTGTGTTGTGCTGGACACCTTTGGGCAATTACATGATGATAATTTCACTCAGCTCTGGGTTTCATACCTGTATTGGTTTCATCAATCTTGCTCATCGCCACCGCGGTGGAGTCCCCGTTAATGATGTCCAGGAAGAAGTCGGCAGGGTTGTTGTACGGCTCACACTCATAACCTGTGGTGACAACGTTACAAGCCCTAAGTGATGGTTGGGTGACTGGTAGGAGGCTGTGCGTGGCCACCATGAACACAGCCATGCTGTTGTGCCCAAGGAGCAGCCTGCACCATAAGTGACACAGGCTTCAGAAGGTCCATGCTTCCTCAAGAGATGAAGGGCACTGACAGGCATCTATCTCTAGATGTCTGGCATCTATCTTGTGTTATCAGTGCAAGCAAGGTGACAGCTGGCAACCTGCCCTGCTCAACCCTTGCCTGGGCTTTGTCTAATTCATAGAATCATAGAATGGTTTGGGTTGGAAGGGACCTTAAAGATCATCCAGTTCCAACCCCCCTGCCATCAGCAGGGACACCTTCCACTAGACCAGGTTGCTCAAAGCCTCATCCAACCTGGCCTTGAACACTTCCAGGGAGGGGGCATCCACAACTTCCTTGGGCAACCTGTTCCAGTGTCTGACCACCCTCACAGTGAAGAACTTCTTCCTCATATCTAATCTAAACCTCCCCTCTTTCAGTTTAAACCCATTTCCTCTTGTTTTGTCATTAACTGTCATTAATTACAGATGTGCCCAGAAACACTTAATTAAAGCTCAGCCCTGTCATCCAAATCCACATACTACGGCTCAAGAGGTGAAACATCAAGAGAAACACTCAGCCTCTTAAAAATCCCACGCTGTGTCCAATCCTGACCGAGCACTACTGGTGTTTTATCCAAGTTGGTGCCAACTGAAGATGGTTCTGCAGCTGTGCTCACCGATGGACTGGAAGTACTCGATGGCGTGCTGAGCCGGCCCGTGGTACAGCGTCCTCCCCGCCGCCAGCAGCGTCAGGTTATCGAACAGGCGGAATATGGAGTACCGGGGCTGGTGGATGGAGAAGATGATTGTTTTTCCTTGTTTTGCCATCCTGAATATGAAGGGAAGAATGACAGTGATGTTAGCTTTGCAAGTTGATTCAGCTTTTAGGTCAGAGAAGTTGCAAGTTCAGTTAAGGCTTGGTTAAGTTTGATTAAGTTGGTGTGCCAGAGAGGGGAGGGGGAAGGAAAAAAAAGAAATAAAATATTTAGGTCATATTTACAGTGTCTGTGTGAGAAAGTTCCCTCTTGCTGGGAATGTTGTTGGAGAGGAAGCATAGAAACACAGAATGGTTTGGGTGGGAAGGGACCTTAAAGACCATCCAGTGCCAACCCCCCTGCCAGCAGCAGGGACACCTTCCACTAGCCCAGGTTGCTCAAAGCCTCATCCAACCTGGCCTTTGACACTTCCAGGGAATCCAGAACTTCTCTGGGAAGATTTTGATGCAAACAGAAAGCTCTGGAGAGTTGGGAGTCCTCTTTGCTTGTAGTAAATGCAAAATGATGTAAAATTTGCAAATAGAGGGTGTGTTGTGTTTGTTTTCACAAAAAGAGGCCGGAGATTTTGTGATGGAGAAAGAGCTACCTGTGTTCTAACTACCATCCATAATAAAATCGTTGACCTTACCAGACTGTCCAATAGCTCTTTTTATCATTTTTCTGGTCCAGGCAGATATGAAAATAAATGAAGCTGTCCCTGCCATCCATCGTGGACAAATGGCAGTCCTGGCAGGCACAGACTTTGTGCAAGATGCTTTGTGTGCTGCTGTGAGAAGCTGCTTCGGAGTGAGAGAATTCATACAGGCTTTTTCCAGCCCCCTCTTCAGCACTGCTTTGCTGGTAAGCAATTACATGTCTGATTTCCCTGTTTGCTCATTCTAACTGAAATTTAAGTCAAATAGAACTGAAGTGTAGCAGAGTTGAGTGGTGAAAATGTGTCCTGGTTTTGCTAGGATAGAGTTAATTGTCTTCTTAGATGCTAGAAAGCGCTTGTGTTTTGGTTTCAGGGTGGGATTTGTTATGGGAAGAACGTTGATAAGGTACAAGGACATGGTGTTTGGGGAGTTTGCAAGTGCAAAGGACTGGGAAGGGGGACATGTTGTAACTAGCAAAACCCAGAGCTGGCATTTGGCTGTGCCAGTGGGATATTCCATATCACATCACGTCATGTTCAGTATATTAATGAGGGCTGACTGGAAAGCTGGAGGATTCTCTTAGGAATCGCTCAGGCTTGCTCTTCCAGGATTGTGTTTTCAGGTTCAAGGTTCCTTTTCACTCTTCCAGGATCACTATTGGTGGGTGGTGAGCAACTGTACTGTGCATCACTCATTTGCTATATATATTCATTATTATTACCATTACTATTTTATTTTACTCTAATTATTAAATTGTTCCTACCTCAACCTACAAGTCTCTTTAGCTTTACTCCTCCAATTCTCCCCCCTATTCCCTGGGTGGGGGAGCAGGGAAGAGTGAGGGGGTGCAAGTAGCTGTGTGGTGTTTGGCTGCCAGACAAGTTAAACTACCAGAAAATGGAAAATTGTTACCTTTTCAGTAGCAGCAGGACAGCGTTGGCAGTACTGGCATCGAGTCCTGTAGTTGGCTCATCTAAAAATAAGATGGCAGGATCTGTGATGAGCTCCATCCCGATGTTGGTCCTTTTCCTCTCTCCTCCAGATACCCCACGAGTGAACTGGGTACCAACCTGCCACCAAACAAGGAACGTGTCTAGTAACAAATACTTGAGTGAACAGCGTCCTACCGAGATGGCGGCGTTTGGGAAGAGCTGTAAGAAATGTTGACCCTACTCTCAGGTACAGATGCAGGTGTTACCTCACACATTTCTTAACATCAGTGTGACTTGAGGTGTTCTCTTTTCCTCCAGCCACAGACTACCTTCCCCTCAGTGTAACATCATATGGCAGTATCAGTGCAGGGTCTGTACAGCTCCCCATACAGAAATGTTGTTAATTGTCGTATTACTGAAGGAGTCTATTTAATTTTAATTTTTTTTTTATCTGCCACGCTGAGCCATTTGGTTAATTAAATAAATCACTTAATATTTGTTCAGGTTTTCCATAGAATTGTTTTGGTTGGAAAAGACCTTTAAGATCATCAGGTCCAACCTAAAACCTGACACTGCCAAGTCCACCACTAAACCATGTCCCCAAGCACCCCATCTATATGTCTTTTAAATCCCTCCAGGGATGATGACTCCACCACTTCCTTGGGCAGCCTGTTCCAATGCTTGACAATCCTTTTGGTGAAGACATTTTTCCTAATATCCAACCTAAACCTCCCCCTCACTCCATAGAGTGGTTTTAAGCACCATCTTTATGTGCCTTACCTTGGAATCTGCCACTTGGCTCAAACCCAGTTCCTTGATGATCTGATTCACTCGTTCATTTTTTTCCTGCTCCTTCACGGACTTTGGCAAACGGAGCGCTGCTGAGAACTTCAAATTTTCTCTGACAGTCAGGGTTCCCATTACCACGTCATCCTTCATTGTTTTAAAACAAATTAGTAGTTATTTGATGGTTGCTTAGCAATTTCTGTTTTTTCCTCTGAGAACCACATCTACCTGTGTTTTATACTGTCCTTGTATGCAGAGGGACAGTAGCAACTGCCAGAACGTGTGGTAAGGTGCATTTTCAATACCTGTGTTACAGCAGAGAGTTGATTTCATGCATGTGATTGTATTTGCCCCTTATTCATAACGCAATATAGGAACATCCTCCACCATGCATGATGTCAAAATGCATAAACAGCAATGGATTCCAAGCTATCCCTCATGTATTCTGAACTTACTCAGTTTTTTGGAGGCGTTGAGTGAGATACTGAAGGGACCTAAGGAGCAGCTACAGCTCAGGTGACTATCACTCTGCGTTTGTTCATGCAGCCTCAGTCCACTGTAGGTCAGAGCAGGGAGAAGAGAAGGAAGGAAAAGAGAGGTTGGGTCCATGTGGGGTGGGGTGAAGGTTTTCCAAGCTTGTTTCAGCAAAGGAGGAAGGAGGGTGGGTTTTAGATAGATGTTGAAAGTTCAGAGGGCTGTTCCCCTAAACAGAGAACCAGGAAGGATCCAAAGCATCCTCTTCTGTTGACTGTAGAGCATTAAGGAGAGAGACTCAAACACAAAGCAGAATCTCTTTCCCAGTGAGGGTGGACATATAGAGAGTTGCTACTGCACCAGCCTTGATTCTTGGATCAAGGCAAAGTACTTGCAACACTGCAGCAACTTCTGACAACTCTAGTCAGAAGGGGATGATAAAATCCATGGAGTGATAAAAATTACTCACCTGTACTACGTATCCAGAGGTACATTTAAAGTTGGCAGGCTGAGGAGCTCCATTGATCAAAATGTCACCGGAAAGCCCATGGGGATCCTTCCTTGCAGCCAAAATGTCGAGTAGACTAGGAGAAAAGTTGGTTACTTGGTCAGATGAGTGTGCAGGAGGTGAGTTCTCAGAACCACAAACACGGTTCATGGAACAAACAGCTACATAAAAGCATCCCATGTTAAACATTTGCTGTTTAGAAGACCCCCAGCTAATTTCAAGGGCCGAGTTTCTTTTGTCTTGGTTTCCTAAGGAAATGAGATCTGTGCAATTTCATAGTGCACTTGTGTCCATCTGCTCAATAATATGAGCTTAACCTAGAACGATACAAAGTGTGGACTAAAATTGAATGACATCTTTGTCACTGAAGCTGATTGTCTTTTTGGAATTCAGGTATTTCTCAGAAACCAGTGAGATTTGCACAGACCTGAACGAAAACAAAATCTTTCCTCTAAAGTATTGCCCATTACTGCTAAATATGTGCAGGTTCATTTTCTCCTTGGTGTAATTTCTGTGTTGTAGGGCGAAGAGAGCACTTACGAAGATTTACCACTGCCAGTGGGTCCCAAAATTGCGTTCAGCCCTGGTCTCATGATGCCACTGCAAATCAAAACAGACAGGTTACAAAACAGGTAAGGTGTTTTTCTCTCTTTTACTGTTTTCATCTAGTAGGCTGGTGTAAATTATCTGTGGAACTACCTTCTGCAACCCATTAATTTTGGAATTAATGAAGCTGCCTGTTCACAGACAATATTTGTGATCAAAGTCCACCTTAATTTTTATTCCTAATTCAAGAAGAATTGTCATATTACAAAGACACCACAGAAATGTGAATATCAAATGGAACAAAACCTGGATGCATGCTTTTCCCCCGTGGATCTCTAGAAGCAAAGCACACACTTGCTTTAACCACATTCAGTTCTAAAAGTCTTCTTTTCTCTTAGCAGAGAGAATAATGGGTCCTGGAGACAGACCATACTGGGGATTTCTCTGTACTGCAGCTGATAGTTTCTCTGTATCTGATTTTAAGCCACATGAATTCAAAAGCCAGATAGAAATGGGTTTTAAGTATTTGGGGAAAAGACCCTATAGAAATGGTACAGTCTATGGAAATACTGCTGCCTTTTCCATATGTTTTGGTACCAGGTTTATTTTGAACTGCACTCTGGTAGTGGTTATTACCAGTAATCCAGGTAGCAGTGATCTGAGTACTTGGCTGTGGGTCCAGCCCAGTACAGCTGTTCTTGGGATCTAACCTAGGAGGCTCTTACTCTTCTTGATGCATATTTGTGTCCTTCAGTTTCTTATTGTGGAAATTTATGGTTCCACAGATTATGAAGCATACATATTATACGTATGTTATCATAGAATCATAGAATGGTTTGGGTTAGAAGGGACCTTTCAAGGGACATCTTCAACCAGATCAGGTTGCTCAGAGCCCCGTCCAGCCTGACCTTGAATGTTTCCAGGGATGGGGCTTCTACCACCTCTCTGGGCAACCTGGGCCAGGGTTTCACCACCCTCAGTGTGAAATATTTCTTCCTTACATCTAGTCTGAATCTCCCCTCTTTTAGTTTAAAACCATCACCCCTTGTCCTGTCACTACAGGCCCTGCTAAAAATCTATCCCCATCTTTCTTATGGTCCCCCTTCAAGTACTGAAAGGCCACTAGAAGGTCTCTCCAGAGCCTTCTTTTCTCCAGGCTGAACAACCCCAGCTCTCTCAGCCTGTCCTCATAGTTAAGTTATGTTAAATGTGATTTTAACAACAACAACAAAAAAGTAACAAAACAAATGCAGATGTTGCATTTTTTAAAAGGGGAAAGTGTCATGTGTGGTAAATGTTGGTCTTTTCCAGTGAGCTACAAGAGGAGCTTTCTGCTCCCATCATTGCAAATAGACCGATGTCAGTCCATTGAGTTGCCGTAACGTACGGCCCTTGAGGACAGTAGGAAAGATTTTAAGAGCTTGTGTGTAGGAGGAGTGGAAATTGCCTGGGCAAAGAGCAGGACAGACAGCTACACAAAAGGGTGAATATTTATGATAGAAATTGAGAGTTAGGGAGTTGAAAGTCATGGGTGACTTGGAATGGCATGTTGTGTGAGTACTTGCTACTTGGCTGAACTACTGAAGTGTGAATGGGTGAACTTTATGCAGAGACTATTGAACAAAGGCCGTAACGATGCGATTCCTTTACTACGGGAGTTGAGAGATGTTGAGAACAACTGCAATGTTGAGAAAAAACAACAAAAAAGAGAAAACTGTACATCTCTTCACAGTTAACCTAACCCTCGTTTATATTGCTACTATCTGAAACATTTTAAGTTAAAACCTCCAAAATTGACCTTCCCAAATGCCACCTTAGGGTTGAGGACAGGCTGCCAGTATCTCAGTTGAACACCATGGCACAGTGGGACACTTGCCAGGTAGTGTCAAAGGGCCACAGCTGGCTTGTGTGCCCCCATGCTGATAGCACCCAGGAAAGCTGTCCCTCCCCAGGGACCAGGGAGGTGGCACTCAGCAGCCTGAGCTCTCTGTTAGGCTCATCTCTAGTGACTGAGGACCACTGGGGTCTAGCAGGAAGCGTAAGCACAGTTGATAGCAAACACAAAGCAACCATAAGTACATGTATTTTTTCCTAAAGCTTGATCAAATTCTATATATTTTCTGGTCCTCATGGGGGACTTCAACCACCCCGATATCTGTTGGAGAGACAACACAGCAAGGCACAAACAATCCAGCTGGTTCCTGGAATGTGTGGAACACAACTTACTTCTCCAAGTGGTAGATGAACCGACAAGGAGAGGTGCCATGCTGGACCTTGTTCTCACCAACAAGGAAGGGTTGGTGGGGAACGTGAAGCTCTTGGGCAGTCTTGGCTGCAGTGACCATGAAATGCTGGAATTCGAGATCCTCAGGGCAGTGAAGAAGGTGCATTGTAAGCTCACCACCCTGGATTTCTATGATATGTTTTGCCTCTTGGCTCAGTGACAAGAGTGGACTCAGCTGTCCAGACAGAAATAAAACCTACACATACTCTAAAGAGATGTTTAAATACTTACCTGACATCTCTCAAAACTTCTTTCTCGACTGTTTTTTGACAACAGAAGAACCCGGTCTTCACCTTCACGTCGTAGCAGATGTTGTGGAAAGTTAGTACGCTGCCTCCCCTGCTGCCTAAATCTGGAGAGGACTGCTTTCTGCTGGGGAGGCCATTTGTATTCAGGTCCGACATCTGAATGCGTAGGTGTGGTTGGCCTTCTGCCATTTTTCCTCTGTAAATGAAAAATAAGAGAGGAGGAGGAGGATTTGCTTAGGTGTGGAGAAGAAAGATGTGTCTGTTGGATCCAGGGTTCAGCACTGGACCTACTGTGAGCCTTGCAGATCTCCACATTGGTCTCTCTTTTTCAGGTAGGAAGTTTAGGGCCTGTGGGCTCAGACCTTGAGATGATACAATGCTGATGGGGAGCTGGGTCTGCTGGTCTGGTGTTAAGGAGATAGAAGAGTCTCCGTCCACCCTGATGGTCTGTTGTGGTGGGTTGACCTTGGCTGGCCACCAGATGCCCACCTAGCTGCCCTCTCAGGTGAATCTCAGCTCTGGTGCCTGGAACACCTCATCCTGCTCCTTCCTCACTGGCCTCAGTGTCTGCAGGGCTGTTTCTCCTACATTTTCTCCCTCCTCTCTTACAGGTGTTGCACATCATAGAATCATAGAATCACAGACCAGTTTGGGTTGGAAGGGACCTTAAAGCTCATCCAGTTCCAACCCCCCTGCCAGCAGCAGGGACACCTTCCACTAGACCAGGTTGCTCAAAGCCTCATCCAACCTGGCCTTCAACACTTCCAGGGAGGGAACAGCCACAACTTTTTTACAAAAAGGTAAAAAGCATCTTTTAACCTTTCTCAAACAGCTGGAGGTGGCTGTGTCTGGCACAGAGGACCCGGTACAAGGAAGTAGGTTCCTCTCTCCCAGCAGGCACTCACATGACGTTATGCTTTCTCTGGAGAGCTGCCCCTGGCAGAGAGGTCTGCACAGAAACAGAATGGTTGTTGGAAACCACAGGTACAAGAGGTGACTCACTGAAAGTTCAGCTCAAAATTAGCGAGGTCTGAAAGGACCTGACCTTCTGCCTGGCTGCTTTGTCAGACTGCTTTCCAGTTTTCAATGTAATTTGAGTTTGTTAGATACTCTTTTAAAAGGGTGGCTTGAACGTGGTTTGATATTCCTCCTACCTCTAGTGCTCCTGTGCAATGATAATGAAATCTAAAAATAGTCAGTTTGGGGTTTTTTTAGTGAAAAAAATTTTGCCAAAGGTATAGGAACATGGAAACTGACACTGCTGCCAAGGAATTCTCTTTCCTTGGGTTTACTTTCCATGAAAAAACTAGAAGGTAGTTGTGGAATAATTCAAGTTCTCTCACCAGCGTGGAGGTATCCCCAGCTGTCCTTGTGCATGCAGACCTTTGTCCCCTTCCTAAGTGGCACAGGGTTGTTGAGGTGGGAGGCAAGATCTGGCCTCTCTTTATATATCATGTTGAGTCATTGGAGTCTAGTCCTTCAGTTGTCACTAAGGGAGATCACAGCATGGTTTGGGTTGGAAGGGACCTTTCAAGCTCATCCAGTCCAACCCCCCTGCAGTGAGCAGGGACACCTTCAACCAGATCAGGTTGCTCAGAGTCCTGTCCAACCTGACCTTGAATGTTTCCAGGGATGGGGCTTCTACCACCGCTCTGGGCAACCTGGGCCAGTGTTTTACCACCATCATCATCAAATATTTGTTCCTTATGTCCAACCCAAATCCACCCTCTTTTAGTTTAAAGCCATCACCCCTTGTCCTGTCACTACAGACCCTGCTAAAAAGTCTGTCCCCAGCTTTCTTATAGAGGCCCTTCAAGTACTGAAAGGCTGAGATGTTGGTAATTCAGTAGTTCATGGGAACCAAGAGGGGAGGTGAGCAGGCAGGAGCTCTGAGGTGATCAATCATCCTCATTGCAACGAGGAAGAAGGCAAATTATGAGACCATTTCAGAGACACTGAATGAATTTGAGAGCAGTTAATAAAATGAGCCTCACCACAAAAAAAAATAGCACCATTTAATCTAATTCACTCATATGGTCACATAAAAAACCGAGCCCTTATCTTCTCAGCTTGCTGAGGTGGTTTGACAGACAGCCGGGCTCTCCTGTGTGGCTATCAGTGCAGTGGAACCACGAGCAGCCCAACTTTCAGCAAGGGGCCTATCTGCATGTAAAGGCTGATTCTTCTGTCTCCCAACGATGCTCTCCCAAATCTCTAGCCCAAGGTCACCTCTTCTGACAAAACTGCAGTCTTCTGTGTTGGCAAAAATATAAGGTCTTAATGTTTGAGTGATCAGTAATCTTGGACCAGTTTTCTTACAATGAAAAGAAAGAGCGTTCCAAATATAATTATAACAGGACTGGCTTTATTTTAAGCTAAAATGGATTTTGAGTAAGTTGAAGATCAATTAACTGTGTGTAGAGCACATGTCTGATGAGGAGCAGCTGAGGGAACTGGGGTTGTTGAGCCTGGAGAAAAGGAGGCTGAGGGGAGACCTTCTGGCTCTGTCCAAGTCCCTTGGAGGAGGGTGGAGAGAGGTGGGGGTGGGTCTGTTCAACCAAGGAACAAGTGACAGGACAAGAGGAAATGGCCTCAAGTTGCACCAAGGGCAGTTGAGATTGGATGTGAGGAAGAATTTCTTTGCTGAAAGGGTTCTCAGGCATTGGAAGGGGTTGCCCAGGGCAGTGGTGGAGTCCCCATCCTTGGAGGGATTGAAGAGTCGTGTAGACACAGTGCTGAGGGACACGGGTTAGTGAAGGACTTGTCAGTGTGAGGTTAATGAGGGGACTCCATGATCTTAAAGGCCTTATCCAGTCTGGGCAATTCTGGGATTCTGTAAATGTGCAACATTTAGAGTCTGGAGGCTTTTTATTGATAAACTGACTTTACTCGTGCCAGAGAAGACTTATCTACCTGCAGGAGATAATTTTGAAAGGCTATTTTTTTACAGTAGTTTCTGGACTAATCTGGCTGGACATCAACCATGGCCATTTGCAAGGATGATCTGGTAAAGTAGAGATGTGCATTCAGAACTGCAGTTGAGCCTGGAGAAAAGGAGGCTGAGGGGAGACCTTCTGGCTCTGTCCAAGTCCCTGCAAGGAGGGTGGAGAGAGGTGGGGGAACTTTCCACAGTGAGTCCCACTAGACACTAAGCAGATGTTTGCTAGCACACCAAGTGAGGTACCAAGCACTCAACCACAGAGCCAACACCAGAAAGAGACATGACAAACATCTCTTGAACTGTTGGGTGAACAGCAGCATGATGTGAGTGCAGAATTCTTCAGAAGACAGTGTGACCATGACCTTTGATCTATCACTGCATCTATAAGGTGTCTAGATCAGTATTTGATCACATTTTTTTTCTCAGCTTAATGTTTCAGTATTACTGATGTAAAGTTATGAGCAAACAGGGGAGAGTGAGGTGGAGTCTGACCTCAGGCAACAGTTACGTTCTTCTTCGTTTCATTTGGGTTTTTTTTTTTCCAAAGACCAACATAAAACCTGAACTCAGCACTGGCACTGAAATTGCAGAAATTTAGAAATTTTAGAATTTCTTTAGAAATTCTAAGAAATTCTAAAATTCTAAGAAATTCTAAAATCTTTAGAAAAAAAATATTTCACTTGCCCAGGGAGGTGGTAGATGCCCTGTCCCTGGACACATTCAAGGGTTGGATGAGGCTCTGAGCAACCTGGTCTAGTGGAAGGTGTCCCTGCTGATGGCAGGGGGGTTGGAACTAGATGATCTTTAAGGTCCCTTCCAATCCAAACCATTCTGTGATTCTATGATTTAGGAATGAAACAGATTCAATCTTTCAGGCTGAACTTGATTGGCAGCCAATAAGCATGGAATCAAAGTTCTATAGAAACAAAGTTTAATTCATCAATCGAGTTATGCTTAGATTGTCCACATCTTTGCAAAGAAGATTGCAGAAGCTAGAGGAATAAATCAGGTACAAGAAGAATTAGACAGACCCATAGCAGACAGCCCCTCAGTGGCTATTTACTACAGCAGCTCTGGGTAAAGACTGGATTCAGGTCTGGCTGGATCTCTGGAGGAAATCGGTGTGGCCCTTGGTGGCTGCATTGCACTTGTGTGGCTTGCAGTGACGGGGTGGGACGCGGTAGGTGGAAGGCACGGATTTGTCTATGTGCTGTTCCTTCTGATGGCTGCCCCTTCCAGGAAAGGTGTATTTCATGGAATCATAGAATGCTTTGGGTTGGAAGGGACCTTAAAGATCATCCAGTTCCAACCCCGCTGCCAGCAGCAGGGACACCTTCCACTAGACCAGGTTGCTCAAAGCCTCATCCAACCTGGCCTTGAACACTTCCAGGGAGGGGACATCGCTTTGTGGGCATATGGCATTTATCAAAGTAAAAAAAATTCTATTTCAGATGTTAGGATAATACTGAAAACAGGCAGTTTTACACTTTCAAAGCTACTAGAATTTCTTGGAGAAAGAAATTTCAGAATACTCATTCACTTAAAACATGAATGGTTATTTATCATTTGCTCCATGAAACCTGGGTTAACTGTCTCTCTTCCCAAAGGACCTCGTCACAGCAGCTCCTTGAGATGGCAAAGTTCTGGACACGCTGCTGGGGCCTTGGGAAGTGCCATAACCCAGCTTCTCCATCCGAGTGGGACTGTCACCAGGACAAGATTGGGGCAGCTGTGGCTTTGCCTGGGTGACTTGTGGAAACCTCTGACTTGTGGAAACCTCTGAGAGCGAAGATTTGGATGTCAGCTAACAGTGCACTAAGAGAAGGTGAAGTGCTAACAGCAGAAATAACAGCTGTGTGCTGGAGTTTAGGCTTTTGATTTCCTTTTTTTATTAAAAAAAAATATATATTGTGTTTAATGTGACGTAGAGCCATGAAACATTTGAAGTCTGAGCACGTGCAGGACAAAGAAACAACCCAGATGAATTTTAATTAAATCAATTTATCTGCAAACTAAAATTCTTCAAATGAAGTTTCTTAGAATTGGTTGCCAATGGCTCACAAAGATCAGATCAGAAATGAGCAGGAGATTCACTGACAATGTGTATTGAGAAATATTCATTTAGATGATAAAGTGTTTCATATCCTCATCATATCAACTCTGGGTATAATCACTAATTTTTGTGTCAGCTAAATAAAAAATTCATTAACCCTCTGGGAATTTTACTAATTCCATTTGTTTTCATGAATCTTTCTAAAATATTCTTACTGCCACTGATTTCAGCATCAATTTCAGCTCAAGCCTAATAGAAAAACCTTTTCTATTCAGAGATATTTAGTCACAGAAAATTTTATCAGGAGGCCAAGTACTGGATCTTGAGATTTAACCTTTTTAGTCATGGCAAAATGAAGCTAATTTCTTAAAAACTATCATGAAATCTTTTTTCCTATTAGTTTTGATGCACAGAAATTGAAAATATGGTCTCTGTAGATTCTTCTGGGACTTGTAAAGTATAAAAATCTCATTTTCTCTACGTACACGAGGCCACTGTGTAGGTAGAGAAAAAAAAACAACCCATAAAACAACAAAGTTCCCTTGACTTTAACCTACTTGAACCACAGCAATACCGATTTCAGTAAACCTATTTGTATACCTGAAGATATATTGTCTCTAGAAAAAAAACTAAGTAACATTCCTTCCTGCCAGTCTTCCTGCAAAGATTTTGGCACCAGAGGGATTTGCAGTTCATATAGAAAAAACAATACTCTGGGAGTGGTAGCAAAATTGCAAATGGCAAAATTCAGAAGTGCTTTTTAATTGATTTGTTTTTTAAATCCAGATAAGGATCTTGGATATTTTAAAAAACCAAAATCAAAGTATCTTATCTCTACAGAGAATAAGTGTTGAAATTACTTAAGGAGGAAGACTTTTAAAGATACAAGCAGCTTTCAGCAGAGTTTTCTAAAGGAAGCTGACTCAAACTCTTGAAAAAAATAGCCTGTTTTCTTTTTTCTGGATACTTGAACCTGCCAGAAAAACCACAATTAAATGATTTCTTATTTTTAATAGGTACAAAATTCAGTCTGGCAACCTGCAAGCTGAAACAGGACAGTATTTACTACAAATGTGCATTTTTGGACTTTGCCTATGTATAAAATCACCAAAGTTCTATCTTTTAATTTTTTTTCCCTTCTCTTCAGTCACGTGAGTTTACAAGGGTGTAAACTGGCCAGAAAAAGGATGTGGGAAAGATGCAAAGAGATCAGTACAGCCTTGTACTGCCAGCCCAGAGCCACACAGTCCCCTCTCTCAGGAACATGCACGCGTAGGGAAATTAAAACCACTTGAATAAATAAGGATAATGCGATTCAAGCAATCTGGAAGTTAATTGCCAACAGAATTACTAGGGATTTGTAACCTACCTGCTGTGAAAAGAGCCCTGTGTGTTAATTGGGGACCGAGGAAGCGGCACTTGGTGTGTATGTGTGTGTGTGTGGGCATTTGCACACGTGTTACTAACACACACTGGTAAACTCCCAGAACTCATAGTTCCTGTGAAATATTCTAACTTTTCACCTTTAACTGGTTTTACTTTAAACCTTGAAGCTTTTGTCTCCTCTTTATAAATTATCTTTTCATTCATTTCTTCCCAAATTGTGATTAAAAGTCCTTGGAAAAACTGGGAGAAAGTAGGTGAGGGTTTTTGCTGTGGTTTTTTTTTTGGCTGTTGGAGGAAAAAAAAGCTGCTGACTCTTAATTCCTGAGCGATGGCAGAGTAAGGAATTTGTGGATGAGGAAGGAAAACACTACACTGAATTAAATCTGTCTCAATGCAAGGGTTGAACCGCTGCTACCCGCTCACTTACCAGGTCTGTGGAGGTGGCAGAAGCAGGAGCCAGGGAAGATCCGTGCTGTGTAGGGTCACTCAGCTCGCAGGGCAGGGCAGTCCCACGTGTGGCATCGTCACATCTACTGCAAAAACGGCGGCGAGCTGGGAGCTGGGTTCCCCGTGCTCCGTCACCCTGTGGAGAGTCTCCACCCTCTCGGTGCGCCTGGGGAAGCTTTGTGGGGAGGGCAGGGCCAGGAAAAGCCACCACTTTCACTTTTTTTTTTCTTTTTCTTGTAGCTGAACAAGTCACAGTCGAGCTGCAGCGTGGCACCTCGTCAGGAGCCGCCCCAAACCAACTGGTGACACTAAATGAAGTATAACGTCTTCACCAGCCGGAGACTGGCAGCGGTGGCCCAGTCTGGCAGAGCGTAGTGAATGCCAGTGTGGCACGTCAGGGACCAGACATATCTGGTTGTGAAGTCTTCTCCTGCAGTGACCTGCAGACAGGTACCACCTCAGTGTGTTTTCCTTCAGTTGAAAACACCGGCAATAACCCAAAGGTTGTGCTGAGCCCATCAGAGTGGGGTTTTTTTTCACCGTGGAGGAAAGCAAAGCTGCAGCAGCCTTCGTGGGATGAGGTGGGACAGTGGTCCCTGGCACCTGCTCTCTGCTCGGCTGGGTCTGCTGGGCAGCACAGGCCATGGCTTTCCAGGAGCCACATTAATATCTGGAGTGGCACCGATGACAGGCACGCTGCTTCTCTGCTCCCTGACATGGTTTTGCTTTCCAGGACGGCTGGAGCTTCTGAGTCCAGTAATCACAGAATCCCAGACTGGTTTGGGTTGGAAGGGACCTGAAAGCTCATCCAGTTCCAACCCCCCTGCCATCAGCAGGGACACCTTCCACTAGAC